>NC_085841.1:232268516-232573470 GCF_035594765.1 Anolis carolinensis
GAACAAGCCCAATCAGAAATCCAGATTTCCTGGAGCAGTCAAAGTCCCAGAAGCAGTTGGAGGCCCCATTACTATCATAATGCGAAAGGATAAGGAAAGCACTAAAAGCATGAATGTCTCCATTCAACTAATGCAGATATCTTGAAGTTCTTGAACTAAGATAAGACTAATCTGTAGACTGCAGAAACAAAAAGATAAGGACTAGTGAGGGCTAAATATGATTTTCGATTAGATTCTTCTGCTTATTAACTTTTACATATAACTCTCTTAAAAGAACTGTGAGGGACAGTACATGAATCTACTTCAATTTACAGCAAATGATTACTGCAATATCTTTTAAGAATAGAGGAAATAAAAATGTGAAATCAGTTTATGCAGGGATAGTGTAATGAGATGTTGCCACTTTAACGTGTATAGAAATAATACAATCAGATGGTCCTTGCCTTAAAAATCAATGAAATATAATTATTTGAGTAGAGAAGGGTAGGAGAAAATAGAGCAGGCTGAATTAGTTATGACATCTCTTCAATTAATGAAATGCAATTACAGTAGAGTCTCACTTATCCAACATAAACGGGCAGGCAGAATGTTGGATAAGTGAATATGTTGGATAATAAGGAGGGATCAAGGAAAAGCCTATTAAACATCAAATTAGGTTATGATTTTACAAATTAAGCACCCAAACATCATGTTATACAACAAATTTGACAGAAAAAGTAGTTCAATGCGTAGTAATGCTATGTAGTAATTACTGTATTTATGAATTTAGCACCAAAATATCATGTATTGAAAACATCGACTACAAAAATGCGTTGGATAATCCAGAACGTTGGATAAGCGAGTGTTGGATAAGTGAGACTCTACTGTATATGGAAAGTGTGTTACATCCAAATCTAGAAAATGAATCAATATATTGTTGAGCTATATAGTTCTGAGACTGTTACCAAAGCTTACACATGTGTGTCCATGTGTGGTAGAACAGATTGGATTACAGTCTATATGGGTGAGCATAAAATTCACCAGTTTTCACGTGCCAAAATATGTTCTGAGAAAAAGGCAAGAAAAGAGGCAAAAATACTACAGTAACAGATGTGATTACGCACAAGATTAGGGTGAGTAACTGCCAGGTATTAGGGACCACTGCTATCCCTTAATAAATCCTAATCCATTTCAATCCAAGATCCCATACATCTGAGAGCAGACCTTCAATACCAGGAAGCTAACTATAAATGTGATCCTTGAGCATCAAAGTGGTATGTTATCAGACATAAGTCTTGAAATTTTAATCAAAACATCAACCCAAAAACCTGGGATGGCTTATCTAGGGGTCAGTATAAGTACTGTACCATATCTCTTTATTTTAAAAGGAAATAATTTACTTGTCTGAGTGGAATGGTGAAAGGCGAGAGCTTAGTCTGTCCCAAGAGAACTTAAAAGAAGAACCAACCTCCTCTACTCTCTCTGCTTCTGGCCTTTATAAATGCACTTTACACTTGAGGTTCTTGCTAACTTTGTTCATATCTGTTTTTCCAAGTTTCAGTGTTCCTTCGATGTCCAGATTCAGGATCAAATTAAAAGTACAACCAAATTGTGAACTTACGACTTTAGGTGAAATAGAACTTCCTCAAGCAATAGACGAATCCCTTTTCCCTGTTCTGCCTTTCAGCTAACCAGTAACACCTCTGTCTTATCTACATGGTGTTTCAAAATGATGGACCCAAATTCAAGGCAGTATATTTCATGTCAACATGCTAGTGACACAAAAAGTTACAAATAGTTCAATGAGTTATCAAGTTTTACAAACAAATTTTGAACCAGAAACAGATCTAGAAAATATCTCTGCAAATGGAGAATATCTCATTTGGCCTTATGTTGAAGTGCCATCTTCACTTCACTTTACACTTCACTTTATTTCTTAATTAGTCGCTCTCCACCAGAGTGCTCCGAGCAACTTACAATTTAAAATATCATTCCACAATATAAAAACATTCAACATAAAAACATTCAACAGTGACTATTTGGCAAATTAGATCTGATTTACTTAAATGCACAACCAAACAGCCAAGTCTTGAGCGCTTTTCCAAAAGGTCACAACTCTGACATTGCTCTAACATATGGAGGCAATGAGTTCCACAGAATTGGGGAATAGGCCGAAAAGGCTCTACGCCTTGTAGCTTCCAAGTGTACCTCCCTAGGGCCCAGTACGTATAGGAGATTTTCCTGGGAGGATCGAGGTGACCACTGATGAATAAAAGGAATGAGGCGGTCCCTAAGATATAATGGTCCTTGGCCATTTCGAGCTTTAAATGTTAGGATCCGTATCTTGTAAGAGATCCGATGTTCTATTGGTAGCCAATGAAGTTGTTTTAGAATCGGTGTAATATGGGATCTTATAGATGATCCCGCTAGCAGCCTGGCCGCTGCATTTTGGACCATCCGGATCTTCTGGGTTTTTGTCTTTGGAAGGCTGGCATATAAGGCGTTACAATAATCCAACCTAGTGGTGACTGTTGCATGGATTACCGTTGCCAATGCTTCTGTTGAAAGGTAGGATGCCAATTTCCTTGCCTGGCGAAGATCTTGTGAATGACTGAGTCTAAGGGCTGTCTGTGCACTGGGTAATCATTTGAAACTCTATGCTCCATAGCTTTTATGCTCCATGCTTTCCAGTGGTAAGATGTCTGGTTCATGGATGGTTCGTGGTTGCAGAGACATAGTGATTTCAAATTGGGTCCATCCCTTTGAACCACCCTGCAGATTAAGCTTCAATTTGTTTCCCTTATGTAGTCCATTAATGTCAACAACCATTGATTTAGAATCCAAAAAGCTTCCTGAGATGGAAAACAGAAACAAGTTTCTGAAATTTGTCTAACTGGTTGTGAAAACTCCAGTCAATGCCAGAGTTGTCAGAAAAATCCAGAGAGAATTTGTACAGCAATCCTAATGGCAATGCAACTATGACAAAAATAGATGTGTAAAAGGATGAGCACATTTCTTCTGAAATAGGTTTCAGAACTAGTGGCATCTGAGACCATCAAACCTGACTTCAAATTCACCAGGCTATATTAGATTTTAATTTGACAACCACTCACCACAAACAGTTATTGTGCGGGAGGGTATTTAATGCTTAGCACAAGTCTGTATTCATCCGTAGTTGCATGGCACAAAATGGAGTTATTTTTTAAAAGACAATTTAAACCAATGACTGAAAAGCATGATTTCCAGCAACCAAAGATTAGACAAAAAAACCCCAAAACAGTTGATGAACATTATTGTTTTAATGCAGATCTCCCATTTATGCTTCACTTATTTCCAAAACAACAATGCAAATCTGAATCATATTAGCTGACTCCTAATTTATTCCTACAACCAACTTATGTTTTTCTTCGTTACTCTCTCTCTCTCTCTCTCTCTCTCTCTCTCTCTCTCTCTGTTTTACATCATGCCCTTGTCTATCCATAGAGGACACACCTTTAAAACATTCTCCAAAAAGAGTGCTTTAATGACCAGTAGCAATGACTGACATTAATATAGGAATTTCAGGTATCTGACATTTTTGCAATCTTTCTTCTAGTATACAGTGGAACCTCTACTTATGAGCATCCTAACTTAAGAGTGTTTTGAGTAAAAAGACGTCACTCGCCCCAAGTTTTACTAGAGAAGAGGGAACGCTAGCGTGAGAGTAAAGGGCTTTAGAGCTTTAAGGGAGCAGCCTCCACACCTCTTCTTCCTCACTTTGTGCTTCCGTGCCACAACTTTGTGCTTCTATCACTTTAAAGTTGATCGTTCTTTTTATTATTATTCAATGTGAATGTCCATTTATACATTATTTCTTATTTAAAAAGTACATTTAATTTAATTTAATTTAAATGTAACCAAAAAAATTGAGGGTTTTTTGGGGGTGCGGAACAGATTAATAGTATTTCAATGGGAAAATTCACTTTGAGATAAGATTGTTTTGAGTTAAGAGCTCAGTCACGGAACAAATCAAACTCTTAAGTCAAGGTATCACTGTATCTCTTTTCTTATTCAGTTTGCTCTGACCCAGCCGGATCCTTGTGAAAAAAAAGGTACAAAACTAATCATTTGTCTGGTCCATAACTGCTGGGTAGATGAAAATCTACAGAAAAGTTTAAAAACAACAACAACAACAACAACAACAAAGAGTCAATTACAACAGTATGAAATTAATTAGAAAATAGTTACAAGGGGAACAGTACAACATGCAAATTAAGAGAATTTTCTACACAAATAGTCACCCAATGCTTGTTTAAACAAACACAGATAGAGTATCTGTTATTTGAAATGTTTTTGACCAGAGATATTTTGGATTACCGATTTTTTTCTAGACTTTGAATATTTGCATTTGTATATACACACATGATGAGATACCGCAGAGTTGAACACAAGCCTAAACATTTATGTTTCATATAGATCTTAAACATGAAGATAGTGCTCTACAATATTTTTTATAGAATCATAAAGTTTGATTAGATTTAGACCAACTGCCTGACCAGGATGATCAAAGCACTCCTGACATTCAGCCTCTGTTAAAAAACCTCCAGAGAAGAAGACTCCACCACATTCCACTATCAAATAACTCTTACTATTAAGGAAGTTCTTCCTAATGTTTAGACAGAATCTTTTTTCCCGTAATAACTTTGTGCATGAAAGAAAGTGTATACTGAATCATAAGAAAGCAAGGTGTCACTATCTCAGCCACCTATGGGGACACATTTGGATTTTAGAGAATTCTGAATAGGGGAGGATCAACTTCCAAATCTTTACCTCTGGGTGAAAGAAAAGCAGAGAAGGGACTAGCCTAGCATCATGTGGAGCAGCACTGTGAGCAGATACAGCAACAGGGTTTCTGCAAGTTCTCATCAGATAGGCATGCACATAGGGAGGGAGAAAGAGAAAGCTCCCCTGGAAGATCTCAAAAAGTAGGGAGGCTCATACAGGGAGACATGGACCTTCAGACAGCCTGCACCCAAACGTTACAAGAATATATAGATCATGGCCATCATTGGGAACAGTGCCCAAAAATGGACCAGCAGTCAGTGAGATTATTTCAACAAGGAAATGGAATATTCCCTACAACCACACTGGTCAGCATTCAAGCAAAAGCATTCTGGCAAAAATGCAGTTTGCAAACAGTTTCCAATTGTAGCCGCACATAGGATCTGTTACTGAAGTCCAAGCTATGAACCCAATATCTTGGAGGAGAATGTCTTCCAACCAGAGCCGGCCCTAGGTATTTTTCAAGTGTAGGCGAACAGAATTTTGGCGCCCCCCCCCCCAACCAATCACTGAAAAATAAAAGCGTTGGATAAGCGAAAATGTTGGATAATAAGGAAGGATAAAGGAAAAGCCTATAAAACATCAAATTACATTATGATTTTACAAATCAGTGACAGCTAACTCCTCCCAAAAAAAGATTCTCCCAGGCAAGAAGAAGCCAGGCCTTGAAGCCACAGGGCCATTAAATGCTAATCAAGGTGATTAATTACAACATTCACACCTGCTTCAAAGAAAAGTTCTTTCTCCCACCCTGGGCCTTCTACAGATATATAAACCCCACATACCTAGCTTCCAAGTTCCTACAGACCTCACAATCTCTGAAGGCCCCAAAGGTGGGCTCGCGTGGTGCGAAGGTGGGTCCGCGCCGGCCGGAGGGCCCAGCACGGGCACCGGGAGGCCCTGCGCGGCCGCTGGAAGGCCCGAAAAAGGAGGAGGTGGAGAGTGGTGCCCTCCTCCCAGGACGATGGCGCCCCCGGGACGATGGCGCCACAGGCAAGTGCCTATTTCGCCTTATGGTTGGACCGCCTCTGCTTCCAACACAGGGTGCAGTGCTATGCTCCAATTTCCTTTTCCAATTAACTATCTTGTCTTAGATAGTTGAAGCTTCAAATTGTTTAGCTGCATCTAGTCCATTGGTGATAGCAGACACTGGAACAGTGTCTTTGGAACTTCACGGAATGAAGAAAGGGAACCGGAGGTATTCAGCAAACTGGGGACATCAAACCCCAAATAACACGAAGCAATGACTATTGCAGTTTTCAGCAGATTAAAAATAAAAGATGCCATGCTTTTGGGAGATGTATATTTGAGCAATATGGTGAAACACCTCTATAAATATATCAGCAACCAGAAGCTCATATATGTCATACTTGGAAACCATGATGGAGAATATGTTTACAACATGGTGCCAACTTTGTACTTATTCCACTCAATCCTTAGCGCATTATATTCGGTATCCTATATAATGCAGTATCGGAATCACAATAAATGTGATTCAGCCATATCTTAATATATGCATGAGAGCTAGAATTCAGCTGCAATGTCTCTATTTCAAGATTAACAGAATTTATTTTTATAATAGAATATAATAGAAGACGTAGATATATTTATTTTCTTTATGTTTGCTCATTTATTGTGAAAACTCTATTTTGTATATTATGAAATTGTCTTCAAGTTTGAGCAGAAGCCAATTTCTCAATTAAATATATTTCCAAATTTATCTTAGTGTATGACCTCTGCATCCAACAAACCTCAGTCTACTGAGCTCTGAAGCTAAATTCTCTGTATTTTGATAAAGGAGAAGAGCAGACACTTCAAAATTAAGACTAGAATATAATTTAGTGCAATAATCAAGAATATATGTATTTTTTGCTTGAGTCACATTAATCTCCCCAAGAGTTGAAAGAAGAGTTTTATTTTGTTTGTTTTGTTGTTGTTGTTGGTTTTTTTTTTTTTTTGCAGAATTTCACACATTTGACATTATATTCTAAATACTGCTTATTAGGCTCCATATGCACGCTTATGTGTATACTCGGGAAATGTGAAAAGCAGCTAATTATAGGAAGCAGAGTTCAAACAGATTAACTGCAAGTTTATACATGCAAACTGCCAGCATGTTTATTTTAATTGAAAGAGAGGACAGGGCAACCCTCTGAACCTTGTTTAACTTCTACTTTAGTAGATCAATTTATGAAAAAACAGATAAACAGATCTAGTTTGGACAAGAAATACAATCTTATACTTCATACTGTTAACTCAATGCTGACCACAGATAATTTTCAACAGCCAGGCAGCTCACATCTTCCAATAGCTCCCCTCATCCCTGACCTCAGAAGAGGCATTTTGGAGACCTGATATGAGCCATGAAGTTTTCCATTAGTCCCCTTTCCCAAGAGTTTGCCTGGACCTAGCCCAAAACCTGTTTTTGAAAAGTATGAAGGGCAGATATATTAATCACACTCAAGGCCTATGATAACTTGGTGATCTTTCTGAAGTCAAGAGAACCATATCTCACATTTTAAGGAAGTGTAATTAACATTTGGGCTAGCTACGAATTCTTATAGAGTATTATACAATAATGTTACTTTGATATGAGAAAATAGGAAGCTATTTCCCATGATCCCAAATATTAGGATCCAAGACACAGTTGGACTACAATCTCACTCCAACTCCCTTTTCTACTCATTGTGCCTCCCTTATAAAAGATAAAGGTCTATTAATTAGCAGTAACAAATATACTGTAGTAAAATGGTAGCACAACACATTTTATCTCTTCTGCATGAATCATCAGGCTACCTAGATTGCTAGAATATAAAATATATTTAGTTTATTTAACTTCACATTTTAAAAAGCCTTTCCTCAATTTCAATTAAAGCAAATATGCAACAAACAAGACATTTAATGTTTTAAAAGTAAAAGTATAAAATTACATGTTTAATATGTATTGTTATATTTTTGAAGCCAGAGTTGGTATGCTTGTACTGACTCCAAGGTCACCCCAAATTGTATCTGATTTCAACTCTACAGACCTGTTTATTACTTCAAAATCCAAAGAGCATTAGAATGAGTCTTCCAAATTTCAATCTTCCGTTGTGTGTGCCAATACCTCAATTGAGTCTGTCCAGCGGCCATTTACATCTCCTCATTATAGAGCTACAGAGATACTGTAGTAGCTCCAAGCTCAAGGTTGGAAGTAAGCATTCTTTGGCCACTGTGTTGCAAAACAAGTCAAAAAGCTCCAAGGACAGACACAGCTCCCTGCAAAACAAGCTGCCACAAAATGCCAAAACATGGTTTGGCCACTGATGTTCAAAACTCACGATTGACACATTGCCCTTCTGTCCCCTTCCCATAGAAGAGACTGCATAGTCTTGCCTAACTACCGTGTTCCCCCGAAAATAAGACAGTGTCTTATATTATTTTTTACTCCCAAATATGTGCTAGGTACTATTTTCAGGGGATGTCTTATTTTTCCATGAAGAAGAATTCACATTTATTGTTGAACAAAAAAATGAACATTTATTCTATACTGTACAGTACGTGTCATCACAAACCAATACAGTAGAGTCTCACTTATCCAACATTCGCTTATCCAACGTTCTGGATTATCCAACACATTTTTGTAATCAATGTTTTCAATACATCGTGATATTTTGGTACTAAATTCGTAAATACAGTAATTACTACGTAGCATTACTGCCTATTGAATTACTTTTCCTGTCAAATTTGTTGTATAACATGATGTTTTGGTGTTTAATTTGTAAAATCATAACCTAATTTGATGTTTAATAGGCTTCTCTTTAATCTCTCCTTATTATCCAGCATATTCACTTATCCAACATTCTGCCCGTCTGTTGGATAAGTGAGACTCTACTGTATAACCAAACCAGACAAACTGTGACCTTTGTCAATAATTTCTTGTTACTACCATTACTTCCATATACAACTGGTATGTACATTTACCAATCCTGAATGCTAAGGTGTTTTGTTTGGTGGGCGCCGGGCATGCTTCCAAACAAAAACTTTGCTAGGTCTTACTTTTGGGGGAGGCCTTATATTTAGCAATTCAGCAAAATCTCTACTAGGTCTTATTTTTTGGGGATGTCTTATTTTAGGGGAAACAGGGTATGTTGTCTACTCTTGCTTTCTATCTTTCTCCTTCACTTTGGATCAAAATTAAATTCAACATTATACAAGTATATCTGCTTATGAAATTAGTGTTTCCCTGCCTCTCCTTGCAAACGTTTACCTTCAGCAACCCTCCAAATCTTAAAATCTATCCATTCTTTGGGGCCTACCGGGCAGGTCGTTGACCCCCAGTGTTATGATTGAGCCTCGTGGCTCTGTTTCTGACAGGCGTGGGCGTAAGACTCCTCGAGAGTCGGATACTCTCGAGGAGCGAGAGAGAAAAAGACTGCGAGACATATTTGCAGCACCCTCTGACGAAGAGTCTTTCGAAGGGTTCACGGAGAGAATGGAGGAAGGGCTGGTTAGCTCAGAGGAGGATGAGATGGATTGGACTCGGGTAAGGGAGGAATTGGGGGCCACTGGCCATGATGGGGCAGAAGATGAATGGGGACCTTCAGGATTAGACCCATGGCGTAGCTGGAGGGATGGGACGGGATCCACAGCTGGAGATGCTGTTGGGCGTAGTCAGAGGTGTTCCAGCTCTGACGAGGAAAGTGATGAGGAAACGCCCGGGTTAAGGAGGGCAGCTGACAGTGATGAAGATTTGTAACTGGCATAAAATGGGGCTTGGGAGCAATTGCAAATTGCGTCGGGCAAGGTAATCTGGGCAAACGCTTGGGATTCGTGTGTGTGTGTGGGACGCTTCCCTGAAGACTTGTGTACTTTCCTGTGCTGAGACGTAAGTTGATTGGAATCCAGGGTCAGACGGCGGGAGGGACTGTGTGGGCATTTGTTTGTGCAAACCTGTGCTTACTCTTATTAGCTTGACCTTCCGTCGTCTTCTTGACGGACGCCATCTCCTGCTTTGTGAACTCGGACTGAACTGACCACGGCTTGTCTTCCCCCCCTTCTTGGACTTGGAAAAACTACAAACGTCTGCTTCTGGCTTTGATCTACGGAACGGAACTGGTCTACTCTACTGCTAAAATCCCTGGCTGCGTCTGCTCGTGTTGGAGATCCTGTCTGCTGTGTGTGTGTGTGGGAGCGACGCAAGTTACTCTAAACACAGTGTTGGCAGCAGAGAGGAATCTGCTGCCAATTAGTTGCATTCCTTGTATCTTTTGTTTCTTGGCTTTCGTTTTGTTTATACCCAGGCTGAAGAAAGCAGTTTGTTTTTACCCGGATTAAACTCCGGTTTAATCCGGTTTATCTTTTGAACATTTACTTTTGTCCCTTTTTGCTCCTAAAGGCAAAAATTGCCTGGCCCTTGTGTTTTACGGGCATTTTTGAGTTCTGTAATCTAATAAACTCTGTTACTTTGAATCTTGTGGCGTTCTGTCCTTGACACCCAGAAAGATAAAAACCACTTCAATCTAAGTTTTAACTTTCCAAAACATTGCCAAATAGCAAAAATAAAAAAAATACTTTAAATATTTTCTTTTAAAATAACACTAAGTGAGAATATGACAAATCAGTTTACAAATTGCACAGTACATATCAAAGAGCTCCAATTGATTTCAAATTCTTATCTGGATCAAATCTGATTTTGCATCTACAAAACAGTTTAAATGGCCCTAGGAAGTTATATTGATAAGTTGAGAACAGTTCCTATGCTTATGATTAGATAAACTTGTAATTACTTAAGAAAGAAACCTTGCATATGAGATATGGCTATACAAAGCAATATCTAACACATTCTGAGGCCTTTGGGAATGATCTAGCTCTCAAATCTACTGGGGTTAGTTTCAATAGCAGTATGCTTATATAATTCCTTCTAAATATCACCAGCTCAATTCTTCCAAGTTTAAAACATATAGTAAATGTTTAGGCTACTGATAATTGTTAGTATTGATCCTTCTTAAAAACTCATTTAGTTTTCAGTTTCATAAATATTATTGGAATGCTCTGTTAATCAACTGTTGAATTATATTTAAATCTTGCATTTTACATCTAATCTAAGTCTTAACTGTTGGAATCACAGACGCCTTAAAGGGCCAGACTTAAAAGTGTCTTCAAAACTGAGTTTATTGAAACAAAAGGAAAAGGACGCAGGGATACTTAAATGCAGTTCCACTGGTCAAAAACTCAAAAACCCAAACCAGACCTGGTTCAAAAGGGTAAACAGAAATGTAATCCAGATCAACTGGATGCAAAAAGCAATAAGTCAAACAAAGTGCTCTAAGGCAAAACAAAAAGGCACAGTACACAAATGGTTAACAAAGGGAGTTGCAAGAAGAGAAGCGTTGTCAGTCGAAGCACGAAGAATCCAAAGCAGCGTTGCTCCAATGTCTGCAGAAGCAGCGTCTCCAGCCAAACCGGTTCAGGTCCAAACTGCAGATCCGAACATACCGTAAAACAGGCAGCAGCAAGACTACAAGAAACTTTCCCAATACCCAGCACACGAACGCACATCAACACCTTGCCTTCTGCAAAGACCCCTCACCCCTGAACCCACTTTTATCTACAAACTATCATCAGAGGATGAACTGACCACCGCCCCATCACCATCTCCCACAGCTGCTCCCAGCTCTTCACGTGAATTCCTTTGACTCTCCCTCCAATTCCTCCATCTCCTGTCAAGACTTAGACCCCCCCCCCAAGAATTAGTTGGATACCCTGATTGCCAGTCTTCACTCCCAGAGAACCCCATAAAGGTACCACTATTTGTTGGTGCCTCACAAATAGCTTGCACTTCTCTTATCTTAGTCCAATCCATGGTGTCTCCTCCTTCTCCTTCACTCATTGACCCATCATCCCCAGAGAATCCCTCAAACAACTCCTCATCTGTAGGTGCTGTAAGTATGTCCCAGATCCTCTTTCTCTGCTGCTCTTCATCAGATTCCTATTCCCGAGTAACCCTTTTCCCGCTTCTGACACCCATACTACTGTCTGCAACATCATCATCCCCAGAGAATCCCTCAAACAACTCCTCATCTGTAGGTGCTGTAAGTATGTCCCGGATCCTCTTTCTCTGTTGCTCTTCATCAGATTCCTGCTCCCGAGTAACCCTTTTTTCCCTTCTGGCACCCATACTACTGTTTGTAACATTACTCACAGGCTCTCCTACAACATTATTAATAAAGCATTCTAGACAAGTAGCTTACGAAAAGAGGCAGTAATTGGCAACAACTTAATAACTGCAGAGCCAGCTGCAAATGAACTAGGCAGTCTTAAAACCTACCAATTTGAGGGCATTTCTTTTCATCCCAAATACTAAGCACTTCCCTTTTCATGTTGGGAAGATATGCACTTTCTCCTCATGACGTAGCATGAGGCAGTGCAATTCAACAAAGTTGGCATGTATTGATAGCATTAATTAGAAGTTAATTAATGACAACAAGAGATCCAGGCCTTCCTGCTAAAGAGGAGGAGACACATAATTTGGAGTAAACAGCATGATTCACTGACTAATGTGACTGCAGCAGTGCAAACAGCAATAGCAGTACACTAGCAATTCATTTCCTGTGTAGGAAAGGAAGGTCATAACCTACCAATTTGGGACAAATAGGCCAGCATTCTGATTCCAAACAAGTAACAATGAACTACTTGTGCAAGTAATGTACCTCCCTGAGAAATTCATTTAGGACTGAGTGCGTCTGGTAGTTGTTATTTGACTTTCAAACTGCTTGCTCACTAATATGTGGTCCACACTTAATCTCAAGTTCAATACATATCAATGCTATTTCTTTTCTTATTCCTCAGAGGAGGTACAAAGCAAACAATTACTGGCTTCGAAAAGGAAAGTATGGTATTTTTGTACAACTTACTCCTCAGGAATCTGCAAGATGACTTTTCACCCCTTTACATTTGCATTACTAACCACTAACCTTCCCTAACATGTGAACTCAACCACTGAATTACCATCCCAACCTCAACTATTGCCAGCCTGTAACTATCCTAAGGTCAGCCAGCAAGAATCATGACCTAATATAACCTCAAGAGGCTTACTGTGCTAAAGTATGTACAAAGTTCACTGCTGTAACATAAAAATACCACTTTAAATGGCATTTAATAGAAATATATATAGGAATATATAGGAAAGTATGCCATGCATGGAGAGAGCGAGCATAGTACTGTACAGTGATTTGATTGTTGGACTAGAACTGCATCTACACTGTAGAATTAAAGCAGTTTGACACTACTTTAACTGTCATGGCTTAATGCTATGGATTCATGGGTGTTGTAGTTTGGTGCAGTGCTAGCACCTTTTGACAAAAAAGGTTAAAGACCTCATAAAACTACAGCTACTAAGATTCTATAGAATGAGCCACGGCAGTTAAAGTGGAGTCAAACTGCACTCATTCTACAGTGTAGATGCACCCTAGGACTAAACTGCTGCCCTGCCATAAAAACTCACCAGGCAATTTTGAGTATGTTCTACCCTCTTAGCCAAAGAGGAAGGCAATTGCAAACCTTCTCTGGATAGCGTTCCAAGAAATCCTATAATAAGGTTGCCCAAGGAGTACCACAAATTGGAGCCAACTTGAAAGCATAATAACAATGGCAAATATTGGTCAAGTTCCAGTATGATCACTAGTGAAGAATGCATCTCTTTTGCTGGTCTTCACCCCTGCATGCAACTTTTGGTGATGGCTTCCAGGTACAACTCCACAGCCAGTCAGGGGATACTAAAACAAGCCCAGGCACAATTCAATTGCAATTTTATAGCCAAAAGAAAAAAGAGTTGTCATTCTTCTGTACTTCCTTCACTAGTAAGCTGAAGTGAGGAAGAATGACAGTTTCTTCTTTTTCTAATTGCAAAACTACACTCATAATGTGCTCAGGTCCTTTTGATTCCACAGCTAACGACTAGCCATGGAGGGGTGATCTTGTGCTTTTAACTAAAGTTGTACATGGAGGAGAGTATTACACAGGAGGTTCTGGTTACATCTTAAAAGTACATAAATTGGAGTAATGGGAGCTTATGCCAATGTATGCCACCAACAAGATTTTACCCACCAGTAACAACTTCTTAGAAGTTGTTTAAGGATTCCTCCAGGAGATGGCAGAAAACTTTTGGCTTATTATAGTATTAAATTTATATAGTAATATCAATGTAGAATTACAGTAGAACTATAACATTGATCCATGGCAGTTAATGTGGTGTCAGATTGCTGTAATTATGAAGTGGATACATACCAAAAGTCCCTAGGTGCATTTTCAACATGAAATTAACATAGTTTGATACTACTTTGATTGCCATGCCTCAGTACTATGGAATCTTGAGATTTGGAATTTGGTGACACCCCATCGCTATTTGGCAGAGAAGACTAAATACATAGTAAAACTACAACTCTTCAGGTTCAACAACAGCTTAACTGCATTAATTGCACAGTGCATTACAATTGCAGAAAAGACATATTCTTTTTAGCATATTCCCACTGTTAACTGTTTTCGAATCTAGCCAACAATTCACAGTCAAACAATGGATTTGGCATGGATAGAATAATAATGTAAAGTGTTAGGAATATACTCGTCTCAAGTTTCTTAGATCCCCCAATTTACAATAGTCACGGAATAGTTTACTGAAGAAGAAGGATAGATTTAAATATGTTATACAAGAACTGCAGCCTCAGGAAAAGGAAAGGAAGCTGGCTGCTTGTTCTCCAAAATGCACCAAGAATATGTTTGCCTGACAGCAAAAATATGGAGACAAGAGCAATCACTGCCGCAATACCTTTTGTCAGTCAGAAATAAAGAAAGCAACAGATGGGCAATATGTGCACATGGTTCACACAAAGGCAACTTCTCAATGAAAGAATGAAGGTTGCTTTGTTGCCATGACACAAAGCCAGGGACTCCCCTGCCACCAAAGCACCATTAACTGCCAATGTATTTCATTTGCAAAAACTGTTGTCACTAAGAAGAAACAATTGAAATGTTGCCGCCTGTGTTATCGAAGAACTAAAATGTTGTTAATGTCAGCTGGGCATAAATATTCAATTCTGGAAGATGGTGAAGTCATAGGCAAGGAATGGCACCAGAAGCAATGAAGACTATAGTTGTTTTTTTAAGGAAAAACCTCCACGTCATCACTATTACGTTGAAAAATGTTGGCTCATTATTATATGTTAAAAAAGTCATGCTCAGACTAATATTTCTCTCACAAGCTTAACAAGTTTAAACAAATGCACTTGCAGACCAGAAAATTGTGAGATGTCATTCCCACCCAGTCTCTACATCGGGAGAATAGCAGTATATATAGGTTAAAGGTTTTCCCCTGACGTTAAGTCCAGTCGTGACTGACTCTGGGGGTTGGTGCTCATCTCCATTTCTAAGCCGAAGAGCTGTCCGTAGACACCTCAAGGTCATGTGGCCGGCATGACTGCATGGAGCGCCATTACCTTCCCGCCGGAGCGGTACCTATTGATCTACTCACATTGCCATTTTTTCGAACTGCTAGGTTGGCAGGAGCTGGGGCTAACAGCGGGCGCTCATTCCGCTCCCGGGATTTGAACCTGGTACCTTTTGGTCCGCAAGTTCAGCAGCTCAGCGCTTTAACACACTGTGCCACCAGGGGCCCCTAGATACACACACACACACACACTAAACAAAATTTTACTTCCAAGTCTCTGATTCTCCAGGAATCAACCAGGGCCTTCATCCTTTGAAGGATCATGATTGCAATCTCAAGAGTTGTCACTCCTCATATTTTGTAGTTAATATGAAGTCCAGCTATATCAATAGCATTGGCCAACACACATTTTGGTGATTCAAATGTTAGACTTGTATCTGGTTATGCTTGACCTTCTGATTACAAAAATGGCGCCAGTTTCCACTTATCAGCTCTAGTTTTTGAGATAAAGAACAGATGCCATCTACCAGTTACCATCTGCTTACCCATAGAAAATCACAACCATATCTAAGGAACTAGGGTTGATGCAGTTTATCCAATGCACTTTATGGAATCATGAACAGGCCTAAAACATCAATTCACCAAGAATTTTTTTTGTTGGGCTGTGTATAATCATTTTTAAGTCTCATTACTACAGGAGCAATTTCATAGCAGCTTACTACCCAGTTTTAATGACAATTTTTAAACTTGCATTTTATGTTTAATCTGTTTTGTGTATTTTAATATGTATTTTGTGGAAATATGTTTTAATATGTGTATCTTAAAGAATGTTTTTAGGTGTATGTGTGTTTTAGCAATGTTGTAACTCGCCTTGAGCCGTAAGCAGAGGCAGGCAAGACATAAAAATTATTATTATTATTACTACTACTACTACTATTACTGTTTCTAATCAACACCCTTGCCTTGTTTTTGGTGCATTCTTCTAAGAGGGGAAGTTAGCACAAGAAAAGGACCTGGAAATTAAGGGTGTATCTGTATTATAGAATGAATGCAGTTTGACACCACTTTAACTGCAGTTGCTTAGTAGTAGTAGTAATTTTATTTCTTACCTACCTCTCCTCGTGGCTCAAGGTGGGTGATAGCATAATTAAAACACATGAACATTGTAAAAATACCACAACTACATATATTAAATGTTATTTCTATAAAAGATACATACAGCTCAATGCTTTGGAATCATGAGAGTTGCAGTTTTACAAGGCTTTAATCCTTTGCCCAAGATTGCTAGTGCCTCCTCAAAGTATAACTTACATGGTACCATAACATTGAGCCCATAGCAGTTAAAGTGATGACAAATCTTCTACAGTGTTGATGCACCCATTTGTCATTTGTCCAGTGAGTTTCATTCTAAAGAGATTTCAAGGGCTTTGCACTGTTGTTCATTAAAAAAAGATATTAGAAACAAAATGTCCACCTCCAAAATATTTCATTTGAGCAGACAATTTAAAAAAGAACTAGAAAATAAATGGGAAGAGATGCAAATACATATAAATATAATTGGCTCTTCATATATATGGATTCTGTATCCACGAATTCAACCATCCATGGCTTGAAAATATTCCCCTGCCAAAAAAACAAACCTTGATATTCCCCTTTTCTATAAGAGAAGTTATTTTACTATGTCACTGTATAATGGGACTTGAGTATACGTGGATTTTGGTATCGATGAAAAAGTCCTGGAAGCAAACCTCTGTAAAGATACCAAGGCCCACCATTGTATTTCACTGTAATCAATGCACATTTAAGTAAGAAAAATCAAAGCACAGAGATGTAAAGACATCAAGCATTTTCTAATACACATCCAGGAAAAAACGGTTAAGCACAAAACATCCCAGACTGACCTTTCCCTTTGTCAAGAGAAAAGGTCATTCTTTTTTGGCCACAATCTTGACAAAAAGGCCCTGCTTGAAATGCATGGGACTCAAACTTGGCATAAAATCCCATCTCTAATTTTTCTTTTCTTTTTTAAGGTGGCAGATTTAGGGGAAAAGGGCGGAGGAGAAGGAGAGGAAGAAGAAAGAGTAGGAGGAAGGAGGAGTAGGAGAATGGAAGGTGAGGTACAGGGGAGGAGAAACATAGAATTGCTATGTGCCAAATCCCACCAAGTGAAAGAAAAGGGAGATGCAGACAAGTTGGGGGAAAACAGTAAAATTATTATTAGTAGTAATATTGAGAATCAATGTGGTGTAGTGGTTTGAGCGTTGGGCTGATTCTTGTGACAAAAGAGAAATGCTATGGAAATCTTGGGGTTTGTAGTTCAGCGAGGCACTAGTCTCTTTGGCAGAGAAGGCGAAAGACCTTGCCAAGCTACAACTCCCACGAGCCTTGAGCCATGACAGTTAAAGGGGCACTAAACTGCATTAATTTAGCAGTGTTCAGCAGCACCTCAGGATTCGGCCATGGAAACCCATTGGGTGGCCCTGTGCAAGTCACACTCTCTCAGCTTTGGAGAAACACAAATCTGAACAGGAGGGTTGCCATAAATCGAGAGGGGAAAAAACCAAGAACATCATAACATTATGTGTTGTCAAAGGCTTTCATGGCTGGAATCACTGGGTTGTTGAGTTTTCTGGGCTGTATAGCCATGTTCCAGAAGCATTCTCTCCTGACGTTTCACCCTCATCTATGGCAGGCATTCTCAGAGGTTGTGAGGTCTGTTGGAAACTAGGAAAATGGGGCTTATAATCTGTGGAATGTCCAGGATGGGAGAAAGAACTCTTCTGTTTGAGGAAAGTGTGAATGTTGCAACTGTCCACCTTGATTAACACAGAATGGCCTTGCAGCCTCAAAGCTTGGCTTCTTCCTGCCTGGGGGAATCCATTGTTGGGAGGTGTTAGCTGGCCCTGATTGTTTCATTCCTGGAATTCTTTATTTACTGTCCTGATTTTAGAGTTTCTTTAATACTGGTTGCCAGATTTTGTTCATTTTCATGGTTCCCTCCTTTCTGTTGAAGAATTCCAGATAAGAAACAATCAGGGCAAGTTAATCACCTTCCAAAAAAGGATTCCCACAGGCAAGCAGTCAAGCCTTGAAGATGAAAGGCCATTCAATGTTAATCAAGGTGCAGTTTCTCAAGATGCTCCTGACACGAAAAAAAGGTGGCCAATTGAAACATTCACACTTCCACCCCTTATTTATGATTGCTCTTACACCTTCCAACCAGCCCTACCCAGAGTTCTATGCACAAACTCCTATCCTCTGAATGTCCAGTTATTTCCAGTATATGATTTAACTGTGAATTTATTGTTTTAAATGTTTCTTAGTGTTTTAATTGTATTTTGTAATTTTATTTTTAAATGGTCACTTGATTTTATATTGCTGTTATGGCATCGAATAGTTGCCAATTTGGTAAAGCTGTCTTGAGTCCCCTTTGGGGTAGAGAAAGGCGGGGTAGGAATATCGTAAATAAATAATAAATAATTAGAATAATAGAATCATAGAATCGTAGAGTTGGAAGAGACTTCACGGGCCATCCAGTCCAACCCCCTGCAAGAAGCAGGAAATTCTCATTCAAAGCACCCCCGGCAGATGGCCATCCAGCCTCTGCTTAAAAGCCTCCAAAGAAGGAGCCTCCACCACAGTCCGGGGGAGAGAGTTCCACTGCCGAACAGCTCTCACAGTGAGGAAGTTCTTCCTAATGTTCAGGTGGAATCTCCTTTCCTGTAGTTTGAAGCCATTGTTCCGCGTCCTAGTCTCCAGGGCAGCAGAAATCAAGCTTATTATTTATTTATTTATTTCTTACAACATTTATATCCCGCCCTTCTCACCCAACAGGGGACTCAGGGTGGCTTACAATAAAACACACATATAAAACCTGTACAATACACTATAAATCAGTTAAAAATTATCTGATTGCTCCCTCCTCCCTATAACTTCCCCTCACATATTTGTATATGGCTATCATGTCTCCTCTTCAGACTTTAAATTATTACTCTTCAGACTTTAAATTGCTGTTGATGTTCTTTTATGTGGTTATAATGTTGTTTATTTTACTGATCTATATTTTAATCTATGTTGATTGGGCTTGTCCCCATGTGAGCTGCCCCGAGTCCCTTTGGGGATATAAAGGCGGGATACAAAAATAAAATTATTATTATTGTTATTACAGTATTATTATTACCTCCAACAGACAATGAGTTCTTTCTCCCACCCCGGACATTGGAATATAAACCGCACTTGCCCAGTTTCCAACAGACCTGACAACCTCTGAGGATGCTTGCCATAGATGTGGGCGAAACGTCAGGAGAGAATGCTTCTGGAACAGGGCCAGACAGCCCAGAAAACTCACAGCAACCCATTATAACATTATATTAATTTTATCCGCAGTAGTATATTTACCACTGGCAGTTGGTCAGAGGAAATGAGCAGACATGACACACAGACATTGCTACGAGCAGTAAGAGGCATGGTCACGTACCAGAACTGGGCACTGGCGGGGGGGCTCGGCCAGCCTCATCCTGACGGCGCAGGAAATGTTACTTTTAAAGGGGAGGGGCCTTGTGGGCGCCCCTAGGCGGTGGCGGGAGGAGAGGGGGGCTGCTGAGGCGGTCGGCAGCGGAGCCGCATTGCTTCCCCTCGACGCCCCCGGGGAGGACAAGGCGAGGAAGGATTCCACCGGGTCCCCTCCGAGTTCTCCGGGGACAAACCCCTCCTGGCTCCCGTAGGCAGGGAAGGAGAGAGAGGGGGGAAAGAAAACCCCTCAGCAGTGGAAAGAAACTGGGGGCAGCTGCTTGTTGCTGTTACCGCTGCTGCCGCCGCTTCCTCATTTCCGGGAGCGACGTCACGCTCCTCCGCCGCCCTCAGTGATGGCGTGTTCAGGGGGAGGGAGAAGAGGAGGAGGTTTCTTCTGGTCTTTAGGCCGAGCTTCAGAGCACAGCCATATATGTTATTATAGCAGCCAAGGCTTTACCGCTTGGCCTTCTGGGATTGGTAGTTTACAGTAGAGGAATTTTGAATCTCAGCTATTGAACGCTTGGGCCTCCGCGAACTACAAGCCCCAGAATGCAAGAGGATGCCGCCATCGCAGTTAAAGGGGAACACACCGCTATTACAGTTTAGTCCAGGCATGGGCAAATGTGGGCCTTCCCTCCAGTAGGCTGTTAGCAATTGTTAGAAATTTATCCATCGTTGACTGAGCTGTTATTATGCAATCAATCATGTTAGATGGTCAAAATAAATTGTGTTGACTGTCTATTGCCTATGTTTTGGTTTGCATTTGTTGTACAGTAGAGTCTCGCTTATCCAACGTAAACGGGCCGGCAGAACGTTGGATAAGCGAATATGTTCGATAATAAAGAGGGATTAAGGATTAAGGTTATGATTTTACAAATTAAGCACCAAAACATCATGGTATACAACAAATTTGACAGAAAAAGTAGTTTAATACAAAGTAATGCTATGTAGTACAGTAGAGTCTCACTTATCCAACATAAACGGGCCGGCAGAACGTTGGATAAGCGAATATGTTGGATAATAAGGAGAGATTAAGGAGAAGGCTGTTAAACATCAAATTAGGTTATGATTTTACAAATTAAGCACCAAAACATCATGTTATACAAGAAATTTGACAGAAAAAGTAGTTCAATACAAAGTAATGCTATGTAGTAATTACTGTATTTACGAATTTAGCAGCAAAATATCACGATATATTGAAAACATTGACTACAAAAATGCGTTGGATAATCCAGAACATTGGATAAGTGAGTGTTGGATAAGTGAGACTACTGTATTTTGTGTTCCACCTTGAGTGTTTTGAGAGCCTCTCCAAATCCCTCTTGGAGATGGTGGCAGGATATAAACAAGGTTTTATTATTATTACAGTAGAATCTCACTTATCCAACATAAACGGGCCGGCAGAATGTTGGATAAGGGAATATGTTGGATAATGAGGGATTAAGGAAAAGCCTATTAAACATCAAATTAGGTTACGATTTTACAAATTAAGCACCAAAACATCACGTTATACAACAAATTTGACAGAAAAAGTAGTTCAATACGCAGTAATGGTATGTAGTAAATACTGTATTAAAAAATTTAGCACCAAAATATCACAATGTATTAAAAACATTGTCTACAAAAACATTGACTACTAAAAGGCAGACTGCGTTGGATAATCCAGAACGTTGGATAAGTGAGACTCTACTGTATTATTATAAATATAGGCCACAAAGTTCTAGTTATTCTTCTAAGAAGGCAACCATTGACAAGCCCTAGTGCTCAGGATTAGACTAACAAATAAATGCACCAGCACTTCTATTTTAAATAATCTCTTGCTCCTCAATAAGTGACATGTACAAGTAGTCAAGATGAATGTGATAGCTACAGACTCACACGTATCCTTTAGTGAAATAAAAAGTTCAAATAATAGCACTGATAACTGGGTTGCTGTGAGTTTTCCATGCTGTATAACCATGTTCCCGAAGCATTCTCTCCTGACGTTTTGCCCACATCTATGGCAGGCATCCTCAGAGGTTGTGAGGTCTGTTGGAAAACTAGGCATGTGGGGTTTATATATCTGTGGAATAATGTCCAGGATGGGAGAAAGAACTCTTGTCTGTTGGAGGCAAGTGTGAATGTTGCAATTAATCACCTTGATTAGCATTGAAAAGCCTTGCAGCTTCAAAGCCTGGCTGATTCCTGCCTGGGGGGGAGAGAGAGGTAAAGAACAACACTGAAAACAGGGGAATTCCAGACAGGAAACAATCAGGGCCAGCTAACACCACCCAACAAAGAATTCCCCCCAGACAGGAATCAGCCAGGCTTTGAAGCTGCAAGGCTTTTCAATGCTAATCAAGGTGATTAATTGCAACATTTACAATTGCCTCCAACATACAAGAGTTCTTTTGTATTTAAGAAGCGAGTACTGCCCAAGAAATTGTTTTTTTTCCAGAATATGAGAAAATCCATCCAAAAGCCTACCTTAGCCCTATCCTGTATTGTACAGTTGCTAACTGGACTCTTGAAAGTTTTATTGGGAAATTAGACCCTCCCCCCAACAATATGAATGATATAAAATATATGAATTGCAATTGAAAAAAATAGCCAGTCACAGAAATTTCTAATTATCCAAAAAAGTAACTTTCCATGAATTTCATTGGAATGTTGCTTCACCATACCTTGGACTCCAGGGAACAATGCCCCACATCACCATAATCTCCTAAAAATACATCCATACACCAAGGTAGGTAAAGGTAAAGAAATAATTTCATGTAAGTTTTTTCTGTGCAAAAACTTGCTGCATCATTATATACTAATAGTAGGTAAAAGGTTTTCCCCTGACATTAAGTCTAGTAATGTCCAACTCCATTTCCAAGCTGAAGAGCTGTCATTGTCCATAGATACTTCCAAGGTCATGTGGCTGGCATGACTGCATGGAACGCTGTTACCTTCCCGCCAGAGGAGTACCTATTGATCTACTCACATTTGCATGTTTTCGAATTGCTAGACTAGCAGGAGCTGGGGCTAACAACGGGAGCTCACCTTGCTCCCTGGATTCGAACCACCAACCTTTCAATCAGCAAGTTCAGCAGTTCAGTGGTTTAACCCACTGCGCCACTGGTGGCTCCTCCATACACCTGACAATGGAGCAAACCAGAGGTTACAGAAGATGCCCAATGCCCTCTTTTGTCCTGTTCCTGGAAACTATTCAGATTGATTAACACTGATTGATTCACCAGCAAAGAGCACTGTCCTCACACAGGCTGGGAAACTACTATCATTAGCATTCAGTTCCTTAAATTCTTTCTTTCACACACCCCATGAGAGGTGGTACCAGCAACAGCCAGAAAACTTCAAACTTCTGATAAACTAAATATGACTTTATCAAGGATTTCAAATACCAGTTCCCACATAGGCTGCCACTTTTCATCCAAGTCATCAATTGTCCAGTGCCCCCTTGTTTCTACCTTCCTGGCTATATATTTCCTTTCCATTCCCTGGACTTTAAAATATGTCTTAGAGCAAAATCAGTAGCTGTGTGTAAAGGTATTTTTGCAAGATGGGGAGTTGGCTGGGTGGATGTACGTAATGAAAATTACAGGCGTAGGGGAGTAAAATGAAGAGGAGAAATGGTTTGAGGGGAAGAATTAAGTGCCCCATCTCTGTTTGTTTTGTAGCCTCTGCCATCTGTTTCCATTGTTTAAAAACCTTTGGGAGAAAAATACAATGCACCTCTGGCATCTTTGTGTATTATGTACACAATGTGTAATGTGCTTTCAAAATGAAAAGGAAGGTGGGCAGAATGGAAAAATAGAAAGAAAAATGGAAGAAAGGAAAGAAAGTAAACCTCCAAACACATAATGGCTGGGCTGTAGCCAAGGGGTGGAGGTGGGGTTAGGGGTTCAACACCCCTCCCCCCCCCCAAATTCAGGTTAAAAAACAGGTTTGCTCATGAATTTTAACTGGTTAATCCAGTGGTTCTCAACCTGTGGGTCTCCAGGTGTTTTGGCCAGTTCACTAGCTGTTAGGATTTCTGGGAGTTGAAGGCCAAAACATCTGGGGATCCACAGGTTGAGAACCACTGGGTTGACGAAATTCTCATGCATTTATTTATTTATTTCGTGTCAAAATAACACGAAATAATCCTCATGCTAACTCAATGAGAAGCAAAAATTAAACGAGTCCCTCCAGAACTGCAAGCACTATCTCAACCAAATTTTGACAATTTATTCATGTTATCGACCGCGTTTTAGGGGATCGGGCCCTTAAGGAGAGACCCGATCCGGTCCTGAGGGAACGGACCTTGGCGAAGCCAAAAGGAGAATATAAGCCGCAATACAACCTGAAGCCTGAAATGAAGAAGGTCCGCCAAGGGTGAAGGAAAATCCGCCAAGGAGTCTTTATTGAGCGATTCAGCTGAATGGACACTAGTAGCGATCATTCAATCTACTAGCGTAACATATGTTTCAAATAAAGCCATATTTATACAATGTTTCGGTCTGACAGCCCTTTGAATTTCCCGCCCCGCTCCCCCGCCCATCTGATCGCGGATAGGCTGGGAGGTTGAACGAGGCGGGCTTTCGTTTCCCACCTTGCTCCGCTGGCCCAATGGGGAGCCGCTTTTTGTCCCCACTCGGGCCAATCAGAGAGGAGGAGGCGGGAGCTATTGAAACAATGAAGTGACCGGACAGGAAATATCAGATTAATCCTGGCCCGGCCGATTTCTAAAGGAATTAATGGCACCCATCAAGGATGTCCGGGGTCCTGTCACGTTCACAGGTTTTTAGATATGTCTTGGGGTGTCAGACGGGAAGTAAAGAAGGGTGGTGATGAGCCGTCATTGACGGGCCCCCCCAGGGTGCCTTCCTGAGGCGTCCTGGCCTGGGATATGACAATGTTTGCCTTGGGGTCGAATCACCTTTAGGAATTTGGTGACTCAAGCCCTATATTGTCCATGCGATCGGAATGAGATTGGATTAAACTGTGGCAGATTATCCTTTTGTTTTTGGGAAGGGAGGTCTGGATCATGGGGGCTAGGGTTCACGTTGGGGTCATAATATTTCCCATTTGATTTCATGATTTGACAATTATATGGGATAGAATGAAAATTAAAATAAAGTTGGAACATAAACCCAGCTGGGAAAAACACATATTTTCCGGGGATCCCAAAGAGTATAAATACATATAGGCAGATAGGTAGATTTCAAGGAGGAAAGGGAGAATCCATAGAGGGGGGGGTTACATTGCACAAAGGGGAACCATGGATGATATAAACAATTGAAAACATTTGATAAGAATGAGGTTTACAACATCTGGGGAACCCAATATGGAAAGTCATAGGAGTGGAGTTCAAGCAGCATGATTTCACAATTCATGAAGTTAGCCCAACGATTAGAAATTCATACAACAGTGAGTCATGAGAGTGTCCAAGTACATAGAATATGAAAATTCACAGATACATGAGGAAAAAGAGTTCATAAGGAATTCATAGAGATGGCATGGGGAAGGGGCACATGTGGGTTGTAGTCCTTGGAAGTATAAGATTTCATAAGTCCAGGGATAGGTCTGGGGAAGAGTGTTCTTCTCCTTCATAAAATTATGAAGGTATGAATGAAACGTGGAGGGCATACGTCCGGGCACCCCCTGGCAGCTGTAGAGAGGGTAAGGGTTCTTGGAGAACTATGTTTCCCCAGCGAGAGAGCGATCCCCCCATCCCCAGTTCACAGAAAGGGGGTAGGGTTCTCTTAAAACCATTCCGCGGGCCGCGGGGAGAGGAAAGTCCGGGATAAGGCTGGAGGAGGGCAGTCGGTCCCGTTTGACAATCAGCTGTTGAGGTGCCGAAAACTGGACCGATTCCGGTTCCGCTGGTTGTCTTCGAGTCAGGAGCCTTAGAAAGGGTTAGGACTAAAAGAGGAGCGTTCTAGGGGTAATTTTGATAGAGATATGAGCCGATTTGTATCGTCCGCCATATTAATCTATGGCGGAGAAACCTCAGCCGGAGTTAAAGGGACGGGAGAGAGAGAGAAATTGCATGCAAAGGAAGGAGTCAGAGAAAGATACAAAATAACCAGATAGAGAGTGTTATTGTTAAAATAAATGCTACTTTTATTGGGGGATTTTGTTACATAGTTCAGGGAAGGGGAAAGTGAAATAAAAAAGATCTCTTAATAATAGTCTGCTGCGGTCCCGTTCCGTTCCTTTGGTGAGCGATCCGCGGAACTCTCCGCTGCGTTTTCAAATCAATTTGAAAGCCGGGGTGACGGTCATCATTCACACTGTCTTTGCTTGCAGCAATAGATGATATAATAGGTAAGCAAAGCCTAAGGCATGGGGGGAGTTGAAGGCAAGGATTTCCCAGCAGACCATAAGGCAGTGGTTGCGATTTCCTGCTTCTTAGCAGGGGGTTGGACTGGATGGCCCATGGGATCTCTTCCAACTCTACTATTCTATGATTCTATGGTTCTGTCTTATGATGTTGCTTATTATGTTTACTATGTTTAACTTTGTTGTATGGTGTTTTTTGACAACTGAATGTTTTTTATGTTTATGTTGGAAACTGCCCTGAATCCTCTCGAGGAGATGGCGCGGTATATAAATAAAGTTATTTATTATTATTATTATATTTTATGACACAGCAAACAAGATAGACATGCTGGATTTCATATCACAAAATCACAAGTCGAACACTTCCCAAGTGTCTAGGACTGTGTGGTGTATTTTCGGATGATGCGCACAGATCCCAGTAGGGTGGCCTTTTGCAGTTGGCAGATCGTGATTTTGTCAATGTCTATTGTTTCCAAATGCCGGCTGAGATCTTTTGGCATAGCACCCAATGTGCCGATCACCACCGGGACCATCTGCACTGGTTTCTGCCAGAGTCTTTGCAGTTCAGTCTTGAGGCCCTGATAGAGTTTTTCCTGTTGTTTTTTGTCAATGCGACTGTCACCTGGGATGGCAACATCAATGGTCCAAACCTTTTTCTTTTCCACAACTGTGATGTCTGGTGTGTTGTGTTCCAGAACTTTGTCAGTCTGGATTTGGAAGTCCCACAGTATCTTTGCGTGCTCATTTTCCAATACTTTTGCAGGTTTGTGATCCCATCAGTTCTTTACTGCTGGGAAGTGGTACTTGAGGCATAAGTTCCAATGAATCATTTGGGCCACATAGTTGTGCCTCTGCTTGTAGTCAGTCTGTGCGATTTTCTTACAGCAGCTAACGATATGATCAATGGTTTCGTCAGTTTCCTTGCACAGTCTGCATTTTGGGTCATCAGCTGATTTTTCGATCTTGGCCTTAATTGCATTTGTTCTGATGGCTTGCTCCTGGGCTGCAAGGATCAGGCCTTCTGTCTCCTTCTTCAGGGTCCCATTCGTGAGCCATAGCCAGGTCTGGTTCTTTTTTGACTTCTATTTTTTTCTTGTAAGAGTCCTCTGCCCCCTGATCTTCTAGGCAGATATAGCCGGTCAACATCACTGCGAGGGTGCAGTGAATGATGAATGGTCATGAGTTTTCTTGTTTTTCTGTCCAAATTGTCCAGTTCCGCTTGTGTCCAATTTATAATGCCCTCAGTATATCTTATGACAGGTATGGCCCAGGTGTTTATGGCCTTGATGGTGTTGCCTCCATTGAGCTTGCTTTTGAGAATTTTTCTGACCCTTTGTGTGTATTCTTTGCTGACCAGTTATCACATGTTCATGCTTGATGTTGTCCAGCTGTAATATGCCCAGATCTTTATAGGCCTCTGGCTGGTGACACTTGATCGTTTGGCCTTTAGGCATATTTATGCCCTCATTTTCAATTATTTTTCCCTTCTTCAATGCCACTCTAATAATAATAATAATAATAATAATAATAATAATAATAATAATAATAATTACAGTAGAGTTCCCGTTATTCGACATAAACGGGCGGGCTGAATGTCGAATAAACGGATCTGACGGATAATAGGGAAGCCGGTTGAAGGAAGCGCCCCGTGCGCGTTGCTAGGTAGCTTGCTATCTACCTAGCAACACGCACGGGTGCTTTGCTAAGCCGAGTGCTGCCCCTTGGGAGGCTTCCGTGTGCGTTGCTAGGTAGATAGCAAGCTACCTAGCAACGCACAGGGGTGCTTCTCTAAGCCGAGTGCTCACCATCTCGCCCCTTGGGAGGCGCCCGTATGCGTTGCTAGGTAGATAGCAAGCTACCTAGCAATGCGCATAGGCGCCTCCCAAGGGCGAGCGCTTGGCTTAGGGAAGCACCCCTACCTAAAAACGGGCACGGGCGCCTCCCAAGGGGCCTGGCACATCGTATAATACGGAGTGTCGTTTAACCGGAAGTCGGTTAACCCGAACTCTACTGTAATTATTATTATTATTATTATTATTATTATTATTATTATTATTATTATTATTATTATTATATATGTCATTTTCAACTCTTAGATGTTTGAAAATATACACAAGAAGCACAATGGGGCAAGAAAGACTGACTGGACTTGCCCTCTGGAGTGTCCACTGAAGTTCATCCATGGAGCCTAATTTCTGTCAAAGTGTAGTGACACAGTTTTCAAGTGTTTCCAACAGACGTCGTAGTATTCTTTTGCAACTATCCATTAACAATTACAGTTAACAGTCATTTTCAGTTATTTTAAGACTTGAAACTTTGTAACTGAAATAGAAAATTGATTTAATTAAGTCTGTATAAAAATATAGAATGAAACATATTATTTACATTATTTTGTGTTATGGAACTACTCTTCATGATTTGCTAAAAAAAAGTTTCCCCCCTCCCCCCATTTTTTTCTGGCTACAGCCCTGCATAGTGGTGAGGAATTCCTCTAGATTTCAGCCATTGCATTTGTTTTTCTAACCCACAACTTTTATTGCACTCTCTCCCCAAACTCTAATTTTTTTTTTCCTGAGCCAGTAACTTCTCAGAACTTAATAGTTCTGAGCATCTTAGAAATGAAGCTATGCTGGGGGAAATATATTACCAAAGACAGTGAAAATCCAAAGTAGACCTTCTCATTCCTTTCCCTCTCTTTCATCTCCAGGAAAAAGGCACTTTATAGAAACATCTAAAATATTATTTTGTTGAAAAGAACATCTAAATGTGTTTTATAGAGATACTCTCCCAGAGTGGTAAATAAGTTTCCCACTTTTCTAATTGAATGCTTCGTCTGATCTCTGAAGGGGCGGAGGAGTGCAGAAAATTTCTCATGTTCTTTCCTTTGTGGTCATTGAAAATGATAGGATGTAGGACTTAAAAGCTCCTAAGTTTTATTCATTGCCACATTCTCATATGAATGCAAAGAATTTAACATGCTTCTGTAGGTTAATGATATCCCTTCACCCCCAGCTGAATTGTTGTAAGTTCAAGGGAATTTCTTTGCAAGAGACATAAAAACACATGGGATTGTGGTGCTGAATACTGTGTGAAGTTGGACACAGAAAACAAGCTAGTTGTAAAAGTACATAGCAGGAAGACCTAGGAAATGCCTAGAGAGGACATATTTTGTCAAATGGGGCTATGAACCATGGGTACAGGTTAGGGTTGTGCAGTACTTTAAATAAATAAATGACAATTGGAGGCTTTTGTTATAACAGGAAGTGAACAAACCTATTTGCTTCCAGTTTTAAAAGAACTTTCAGAGCCTAAAATGACGTATGAAGAGACAACACTGTAAAAATTGCCCTTATGCTCTCTAATGGGCACTTGGATCCCATCCCCCTTGAAGTTCATAACATCTTGGATTGGGTTGCAGCGCCTTGGAGATCCCAAAGGCAGACTTGCAATATGATCCTCCTGGTGGACCTGTAGCCCTTGGCTTATAATGTCTCTGCACTATGCAAAAACAGTATGCAGTATGCTTGATAGCCGAGTCTTAATTTCAGTGCTGGCTGCCTCTATCTCATCTGAGGGCAGCAAGTTTCCTTAGGAATATAGGACAGGCTTTTAGCAGACATAAGGTTGAACTGTCTTTGGTCCATTCAACATCTTACTACAATTCCCACCTGCATCTCTAAACATTTGTTGCCTGATGGTGGTTTCTTAATATATTCGTAAAGTCTACACTGATTACAGTGACCCACCAAAGGTGTTCACAAAGCCCCAGTTGAAACACTATTCATAAACATTTGGTTTCTGAAAATTCAAGACAATTAAAATATAAAGAGGTTCAATTCAAAGTATATGGATCATTAATGAGTCTTGATATTGCTAGGATTTACAGCTTCAACTGCTTCCACTTTGGAGGTGTAGGACACAGGATTGGTATGAGATTTCTCTGGCAGTCTTTTCTATGAATTTTGCCATTAACTTTGGTTAACAATTTCCTGAGTTGGCCATGCCAACCAACCTAACTTGGTTTTGTTTTCACAAGAAAAGAGGTAGAATTGTGTGATTTAAAACAACAGCAACTTTATTCTTATATTCTGCCCCAGGGGACTTGGGGCGGCTTACATGGGGACCAAGCCCAAAATCTATATACAGTAGAGTCTCACTTATCCAACATAAACGGGCCGGCAGAACGTTGGATAAGCGAATATGTTGGATAATGAGGGATTAAGGAAAAGCCTATTAAACATCAAATTAGGTTATGATTTTACAAATTAAGCACCAAAACATCATACAAAAAATTTGACAGAAAAAATTGTTCAATACGCAGTAATGCTATGTAGTAATTACTGTATTTACGAATTTAGCACCAAAATATCATGATGTATTGAAAACATTGACTATAAAAATGTGTTGGATAATCCAGAACATTGGATAAGCGAGTGTTGGATAAGTGAGACTACTGTATATATAAATGTAATGTGCGTTTTTCCCATGGAGTAAACAACAAAACCACTGAACCAAATCACACCAAATTTGGCCACAAAAGACATAGTCATCCAATCTATGTCTTTCAATAAAAAACTAGAATAATAAAGTCCAAATTACAGAGGACAAGGAAGAGCCATTCTCCCCCTGGCTGCCAGTCAAAAGGGTAGACCCCACTCCCTTTAGGCCTCGCTCACTTTGTGTCCTAGCAACCCCCACAATGGCTCAGGGTTCACTTAGGCCTCTTCCACACTGCATATAAAATACAGATTATCTGATTTGAACTGGTGTCACACCCCAGGACTGAATCACCTTGCTCTAGCATACAAACTCCTCCACAACAGGCTTAAATCTTTTCTGTTTATTGAAGAAAGGTAGCAAAAGCAATAAAAAGTAATAGCACTAAGCAAAGATCACTGGAAAGTGTGATCTTACAATATAGTCCAAGCAGTCTTCTATAATAAGTAAAACCCAAAAGCATACAGTAGTCCAAAGGAGCTTGAATACAAAGACATCAAAAGAAATCTAAACAGGCTTGAATAAATGAACGGCCCAAACATGGCTTCTTGGCTGCAGCTTCTTTCCCATACATGAAGTTGCCCTGAATGAAAGCTTTCCCCAATTGCATTTCTTTTAACCTTCTTGAAAAAACATAAACACGGTCTTGTGCACCCTCGTATTTCCCCTCCTGTTCGCAATTCTCACACTACAATGTAATCTTGATCTTAATTCCAAACGAGAATTTCTGTCTAACGAGCCCTCTCCCTCACTCCCACTTTCATCCGAGGCCAGAGGAAGGTCAGCCTTATCATTACTTGACTGAGAATCTTACATCCTCCCATCCATTCCCATGTCAACCTTAGCCTGTGCATCATCCACCTGGTTTTCTCCTGAATCAACAGCCCCCTCTACGAGCAACTGAACTCCCCGTTCCTCCTCAGCAGAGTCATGGACAGGCAGAGCCACAACAACTGGATTATATGGCAGTGTAGATTCAAGGCCTTTCCGCATGGCTATATAATCCAGAATGCCAAAGCAGATAATCCACAGTATCTGCTTTGAACTGGACTATCTTGAGTCCACACTGCCATATAATCCAGTTTAGTGTGGATTTTATACAGATGTGTATAAGGGGACTCATATAATCTAGTTCAAAGCAAATAATATAAGATTATAAATATAATATATAAAATTACTGTGGTATAATAAAACAGAACAATATAATCTCTAAAATCAGGACAGTAAATAAAGAACAACACTCTGAAAACAGGAGAATTCCAGACAGGAAACACCTCCCAACAAAGGATTCCCCCAGGGAGGAAGCTGAGGAGGGAGAGAAGTAGTGTGTCTGATCAGAGTAATTATTGTTGTTGTTGTTGTGGTGGTGATGGTAGTGGTGGTGTTGTTGCTGTGAGCCATGAAAATGAACACAATCTGGTTCCAAGTATTAAAAAAACCCTCTAAAATCAGAACAGTAAATAAAGAACAACACTTTGAAAACAGGGGAATTTCAGACATGAAACAATCAGAGCCAGCTAACACCACCCAACAAAAAATTCCCCCAGGGAGGAAACAGCCAGGCTTTGAAGCTGAAAGGCCATTACATGCTAATCATTCTGGCTAATTGCAGCATTCATACTTGCCTCCAACAAACAAAAAAAGGAACAACCATATGGAAATAACATATACTAACTACCACCAATTCCTCAATACTGTATTTCCCATACCACCACACTTGGCTACAGCAATGTGTGGCTGGGCACAGCTAATATACAATAAAATACAACAACAACAACAACAACAACAACAACAACATCAAAATACAATTCAATTACAATAAAATTAATGCATAAAATATATAAAATCATAACATAGCGCGACAACAGCCTAACCAGTAACCAAAGGCCAACACACTGGCATGTCAAATAAATCTATGGAGGCCACCGAATCCTTCCAGCTTTTCTTTAAGACATAAAACCAATTAAGATTTGCGGAGGCCACCCAATCCTTCTGGCCTTCCTTTAGGACTTAAGTCCCATTGGGATCTACGGAGGCCTCCAATCCTTCTGGCCAGGCTCGTAGCCAGGATTTTGATTCGGGGGAGGGGGGGGGGCTGAGTCTGAGTGAGAGAGGCTCTACCCTAGCAAACCTTTTGTATTATTATCCCAATACCCCCATGCATATGGGATATATTGAGCATGGTGATCAGATCATGATATGAATAAACATAACAGTTTAAATAATAAATGTAAGGCCTTTTCGCAGACCACCCTGAGAATTTTTTTTGGGGGGGGAGGGAGGGCTAAAGACCCTCAAGCCCCCCACCCCACCCTGGATACATGCTTGCTTCCTGCCTTCCTTTAGGACACAAGTCCCATTGGGATCTACAAGAGCAACAGTGATAGGATTGCATCTCCTGGAAGCTTTTAGTAGAGGAAATTTGATTTTAAAAAAATAGGTTGCAGAATTCCCTCTTCTATAGTTTGTCATAAAAAATAAACAATTTTCAAAATGGAGTGGCAATCTAGCCAGTTCAATTTTCTTTTGTGTTTTGTCTTTTGGCACTTTTGACACTTCATATGGCTTTCAGAGGGTCCCACGGGATGATATATGGCTATAGAAGTAGCTATACCTATAAATATATTGGAATATGGGGATGAAATCCTCAGAATATTGAATATAATAATATAATAAAAAATAGTTCCATAGGGCAACTGGCAAATCTTCTTTAGTCATTGTTGACTTCTGATCTGGATCAGGAGATTCCACATCAGATTCTATGTGATATACAATTAACTTTTTTTGGAAAGAAATACCTTTCTCCTTTAAATCACAACTTCTTCATTTCTCCTTCAAACTCAGCACTATTTCATGTGAGAAAGGTTTTGGAATATGTTAAAACTTTCTAATGATTAAGGTAAGGAAAGTGTTATTTAAATGATTTTATTCAATATTGAGCCGAATACTTTAATTTCCATAATTTACAATAAAGTTGAAATGAGCTAGAAACTGAAAAGAAGAGTCTCAATTAAATAAATATGACTTAAAGAATGCTAATCAAAGAAACCTTTACAGCCTTTTACTGAGACGTGGAAGAAATCTTTGTATATGGCTTCAAATCTGGAAGCTAGAGCATATTTCCACTCTGAAATGTTGAAAGTCTATCATTTAACTGATCATCACCTTTTACATTTGGGGGGCATTTTGGAATAGTCTCCATAGAACACTAATGGAGACAAGAAGTCTGGTTCAAAGACATAAAGCATTTTATATTCAATTGTGGAAAAGATGATATTCTATTCATATTTATTGAACTCAGTAAGATTTAACATCAGTAAAAATATATAGTTTTTGTTTCCTAAAGAATTCTTAATTGAGCTCCCAAAAGAAAGTCCTAACCAAAATAAAGATCCTTCCGTATTTTGTAAAATGAATCAATGAAATGTATTTAATTTATACTGGACATTTTACATAATTTTTCATTCTGCATAGAGATTCAGGACAATGTATAATCCATTAAATAAAGTATAAGAATAAAAAGCAAAATATTAAACTCTCAAAAAACCAAGTTAAATGTTTAAATAATGAAAATATTTACACCTGGTATAAAATGGGGTCTAATGTTTTCAATTTGTGTGTGTGTGGGGGGGGGGGGTGATTCGTGTGCTAGATGGGGTGCAGTTCTTTGCTAAAGTCATACTTGAAGAAAGTAACAAGCATTAGTATTTTCTCTCTCACTGCAAGTTAGTGAAGGTAGGGTATACCGGTGGTGCAGTGGGTTAAACTGCTGAGCTGTTGAACATGCTGACCAAAAGATTGGCAGTTCAAATCCAGGCAGCGGGGTGAGCACCCGCTGTTAGCCCCAGCTTCTGCCAACCTAGCAGTTTGTAAGCATGCAAATGTGAGTAGATCAATAGGTATTGCTCTGGCGGGAAGGTAATGGCACTCCATGCAGTCATGCCAGTCACATGACCTTAGAGGTGTCTACCTACATTGCCATCTCTTTGGCTTAGAAATGGAGATCAGCAGCAACCCCCAGAGTCAGACACAACGTCAGGGAAAACCTTTACCTTTATGGGTGTTGTCGAGTACGATATACCTCCTCCTCAAGATTTATAGTTCACCAACGGCTCAGAAGTATATGATTTTTTCCTTTAAAAAAAAAAACTCTTTTCAGACTTGTGCAGGCTCAAAGCATCAGAAGTTGAAGACCAAACCAGCAACAGCTATTATAGCTAACCCTTTAATAAATTGTATCTGTTCTTCATGACCTTCTATATAACTTTTATCTTTTTATATACTGGATCTATTTCATAAATCTGAAATGTCTAAACTGTTTAATAAAATGCATCCTCTGGGAAAAGGAAAAGCAAACAAAATTCTCTGGGCCTTTGCCCAAGCCACACCACACACACATACTACACACACACAGATATAGGTGATCTCCTGTGAGCCCAGATAAACCCAAACCTGTTTGTCTAGCTGTTTGTCTGCTTACGAACACAGGGGCTTATAATGTACATGTGTTAAACCTATTCTATTGACAGCCAAGCCTTTAAGTACCCAAGATCAACATCTCTGTCTTACACCTTTGTTTTCTAAAGCTCCTATCTTTGTTAGGCATTGAACTGGACATTTGAATTCACCAAAAGCCATTAACATACCTTTATTTCAGGTTTTCCAAACCCAGAGTGGCAGCTCTACAGTTGATCAGTCCTTCACTCTGACCAACTTCCAACTGCCCTTCTCCCCTGCCAACCAATCCTGGCATGAATTCTAGTTAGCCTCTTTTCTGGCCAATCAGGGGAGGGGGGAGTCTGAATAACCATCAGAAATGTATAAGATATCCTGTATTTCTCTATATGTTTATGCTTGTACATTTTGAAGCAAAATTGCTATACATGCATCCCTTTTGGCCCAATTGGAATAAACCTCACTGACTTATTTTCAACTTGGTGGGTTATACTCTTCTACACTGCCATATAATCCACATTATCATCTTTGAACTAGAGTATATAAGTCTACACTGCTTGTTCAAAGTGGATAATCTGGATTTTATATAGCAGTGTTGTTATGGTTGAGCCTTCGGGCTCCGGTAATAGAAGAAGGGGTCATAAGACTCCTCGAGAGTCAGACTCTTTCGAGGAGCGTGAAAGAAAACGGCTCCGGGATTTGTTTACAGACTCGACAGATGAGGACTCATTTGAGGGTTTTTCTGAGGGTTTGGAGGAAGAGATGGCCAGCTCGGAGGAGGACGACATGGAATGGACTCGTGTGAGGGAGGATCTGGGTGTTGGGGAAACAGGCAATGAAAGCATGGGAGGTGATTGGCGGGTTGCAGGATCAGACCCATGGACTGGCTGGAGGGATGGAGCGGGATCCACAGCTGGGGATGCTGTGGGGCGTAGTCAGAGGTGCTTAAGCTCTGATGAGGATGATGATGTTGGGGCACCTGGAATTGGGATGGCAGCTGACAGCGATGATGAGCTTGAACTGGGATAAATTGGGGTTTGGGACCAATGTCTAATTGCGTTGGGCAAGGTAATCTGGACGGACGCTTGGGCTTTTGTTGGGGAACTTCCTGAAGACGGGTGTGATTCGTTACTGGATACGTAAGTTTACCAAGGACACTGGGCATTGACGGCGGGAGGAACTGTGCGGGGTTTTTCTCTGTGCAACTTGTGTTTAATCTCGATAGCTTGGACCTCCGTCGTCTTTTTGACGGGCAATATCTACTCGCACTGGATTGACGCTGGACTGACTGACTTCGATTCCGGATTATCCCTTCTGCTGGCTATCGGTGAGACCTTTGGATTTCTAGACGACTACGCTTGGCTATTGACCTCTGGACCGGATTGGGACCCTGCTGACTGCCGTTACCCTGATTGCTGTGCCCGGACCTGGATATCGTTGGCCACTGAACCTTAAACTGAATCCTGACTACGACCACGCTTTTCGTTCGCTGCAGGAAGGAATAAACAAGCCTGGTTTATTCTCCTGCTGTTTCTGAGTAGCAGAGAGGAATCTGCTACCAGTCTGTTGTTTACATTCTGACTCCTGTTGATCCTCTTTTGTTTGCATTGTTTGCCAGGCTGAAGTAAGCACTTTTGATTTAATCTGGATTATATTTCTGTTTAACCCGGTTTATCCCTTTGAACCGTTTAAGCTCAAACTGAGCTGTTTTTTGTTACTTATCACACTGAAGTCAAGTGTTTGCCCTGTTCTTTGTTTCCTACGGGCGTTTTTAGTTCTGTAACCTCAATAAACTGAGTTTTGTTTTACTCGCTGGCATTCTGTCTGTGACAAGTGTAGAAGGAGCTTTGGTTTCTCTGTCCTGTTCTATCTGGTTTTTAGCATACAGCTCACCAGGCAGGATCATCTTTAACTGCAGTTCTTAGTTAACCACAACATGGAGTCTAGTATTAGGCCTATTTTTAAAAGTAACTCCCAAGCAACTAGAAACTACATTTAGTTGACATATTCCAATCCCCATGGGTACAATTTAACTGAGAGCCTACTGTATTTCTGAAAAGTCCCTCCATCTCTAAAATTAGATCAACAGTGGGAAAAATTGCAACCCTCAATTTTATTTTCATGGCCATAAATACCTCCACCAGTTCCTTATATCCTCAAATTCTCCCTCAATATTCAAATATAGGGACACGATTCTCAAACAAAAACCACTCCAAAATTGCACCCTAACCTTCCCATGTGCAGAAGCCATATGAAAACACCCTCTTCCCCAGATAACCTATTGTATTCTTTTTATCCATGCCCAGGCTAAAATGGCAAATAGAACTGATGTAAAGTCATTTTCAGACAACATTTTGGCTGGGATGTGAAAACAAAAGGACTTATTGAGGCCTGCTCTCAGGAGGAGACACAGCATTGGGTGGGGAGTTGGATATAATTAGCTCTTATGCAGTTCCTATGCAGAGGGTTGCTTACATGTACAATCCCTGGCTCAGCTTGTGAAGCCATTGGTAAGGTATTAAATATGAGAGGGAAAGGGGAAGTAGTTTTAAGTTATCATCTCAGCTTCTAATTAGATGACTGCATTTTTGAGATTCTAGTTATTTTTATGACTTCTCTTTCAGCTTCACAAATAACTCTAATGTTAATTACTAAGGAAATTTTATACACCAAGCTCTCTGTCTTGCAATACTCAACATTTTAATCACAGGAATAAATAGAAATAATCCATTGTCTCTAAAGCTCAATTTCATGTGGCAGAAATGAAAACATCTGCAGAGGCACAAGACTAGATCTCCTGGAATACTAATCTGGAATCCTTTCTTACATTTCAGTAGTTCATGAGAGTCCTTTCAGTTGTGTTTATTATTATGCCTCCATTTATTTATTAGTTATGTATTACTTCAACTCTCTTCCCCAAAAGATGGATCTAAAAAAGATTGTCTTCGCAGAGTAATGATAAGCCAAAATGCCCTATTCACTGCCAAGGAATAACCAGTACTGTAGACTATATTTCAGAGAAAGAAATTGGCAAAAAAATCCACAAAAACAAAACAAAAACAAAACAAAACAACAACCCCTCTCAGTATTCCTGACTTAAGAAATTCCTGTGAAATTCATGGGGTCACGGTGAGTCAACAGGCAACTTGAGCTTCATTCCCACTGATCATTTAATTCAGCCCAAAGCTAGCTTCAAACAGTTGCAGCTAGAAAAGAAACTTCCACAAATATGTGTGAAAGAAAACTGAATGCGCATCAGTGCTCTGTGGTTTGTTTAATCATCATTTGAGCCTCAAACTGGTTCCAGGGTTTCCTATGTAATCATCTTGGATATCTTAAAACAGGTTTAACAAATTGGAAATAAAAGATAAGTGATCAAATAAAAATTTGATGCTAGTTTTTTAGTATAGAGATGGAGCCCCTGGTGGTGCAATGGGTCGCCAGCAGGACTGCTGACCGTAAAGGTCAGCGGTTCGAATCCAGGGAGCAGAGTGAGCTCCCATCTGTCAGTTCCAGCTTCCAGTAGAGATTATTAAAATTTTGTAGCAGAGCTCTTCATGAGCCATATAACATTGATCACATTTTCAAGTTGAGCAACTTGGTAAATATAGTCCAAAGACAATTTGTGGCACTCCAGATGTTGTTGGACTGCTATTTCCATTAGCCTTTACTAGCATAGGCAATAGTGTGAAATGATGGATGTTATAATTCAAGAACATCTATAGAACTGTAATACAGTCATCCCATTCTAAACATAAAGAGATCAAGACTGGATCTAAAATCTTCACATCGGCATATTGAGCCTATATTAAAAATAAGGTACTGAGGGGACAAATATACATTATTGGAAGAGTCTCACAGTGTGGTAACAGCTAATTTTTAATGTAATAAATTCTTTCTTTGTAACAGAAATCCTCTTCTGAAAAAGTGAGCATTCAGGATAAGTTATTGAAAACTGAAATAATTTTATGACATAAAATGCCACAGATTTTAAGTCTGCAGTTATTAGCAGGGGGCACAGCATTCTACCACCAGCAACTCTGGTTATGCTAACACCCTAGAAAGCATTTCAAAAACAGTTTTGCCAGATGATAGCATTGGCACTTTTGTAAAGGCTAAAATGGCTAATCCCTATAAAAGGTTGGACATTACTTTGTCAGGTCTATTTTTTTTTCTACTGTCAATCAGATGTTAGAACTGTTAAAATAATGAAATGTACAGTGTGCGAGAAATACTGTAGACATCTTTGCATACACATATATCATCATTTTCTACCATATGTGTTTTTGTAAGCTATTTTGAGAACACCGCTCGGCCACTGGGGGCTAATATATATTTTCATTTCAGAAATAAATAAATATGCCTTCTGATCATTCTAAAAAAATGAATATCAAGGGAATTAGCATGCAGCTAGCAGTCCGGTCTAGCAAAGACTCTGTATTAATAACTTTATGCAAACCAAAGGAACATGAACTACTTCCACTAGGCTTCTCATCCCTAGACAATGACATCAATAGCACTTTGGTTTGGGTTACATATCATGGCTGAGCTTTTGAAGAATTTATGATACAATGATACCTGATAATTCATATGTTGACCCAGTTTCATATCTGAAAATCTGAAAATTGTACCTGCAAACAGAGCTATCTAGGTAATAACACAGCTGTGTAAATATTCAGGCAGGAAGCAATGCAAAGCAGCAAGGATCAATAAAGAATATACATTATTGTTGCTTTGATGTAAGTGACAATATTACACTTATAAACCAACCAGAACAAGAAGACGTTTCTCCAGCCCCCTTTGTGGCATCAGACCTGTGTAAGGATTTGTCACTTATGGTAGTTATTTTACATAACTAGCCAGATGGTAAATATGTTCAGTCATGCACTCATATGATAACTACTGTTATTCTTTGAGAAATGTGTTCTATGTCTTTAAGTGTCCCTGACACTATAGGAAAGGTTGTATAAACTAGCATTGTGATCAGGTACTGAACTGATTACAAAAACATCCAAAGTTGTGCATTACATTACTATTCTCTTATCATGCCACTTGCAGCTATGTGACCAAAGATGCAATTATAATTGTAGCCGGTGAAACAGTAAAATTTTGCATCATAAAAATCATCTTCTTTTTTTACAGTAGAGGCATAAAATGAAGCCTAATGAAATTATGTTTTTAATGTGTGAAAAAAAATAAACTGGATTCTTTCAGAGTCAAACTGAAATTAGGGTTTCAATTCCTTTTCTATGTGTCAAAGGAAAAAAAGAATGGATTCCAGGTTCTTCAAATACTCTTTAGATTGCATTATACACTCCAAGAATGTCTAATTACTTTTCCACACAGCATTGGAAATCTATCTTTCTAGGCACCCCAGACTTCAAGTAGAGTACACAAACATCTCTTATCTTATTTTCCAAACAGCATGTTCATGTTTGGACATGAACAAAGTGAAAAGCCATCTGGAAATCCGCCCTGCTGTTCCATTGGGATGCCCTTTTTATACTGGTAAATGGGGATTCTAGATATAATAAATCGTAATGGAAACCATAAAGCTGTTCACTGGTGGGTGGCACTGACTGCCTGAAACTGGTGGATGCTCCTCCTTTGGATGTCTTTAAACAGAGGTTAGATGGCTATCTTTCAGGAGCAATTTTGTTGTGTATTCCTACATGGCAAAGTGTTGGACTAGATATGATCATTTCCAGCTCTTTTATTATATAACTGTATGACATGTACTTCATAAATGCTCAGTTTCATTTTTTATTCTTTTCTGCATCAAAGAAGTAAACTCCACAGATTCATTTAATTGCTCATCAAAAGCACATGTCCTCAGACACCTGTGTTGTCTGTGAATTAGGGAGGAGGCTGTTTTATATATGTACTCTCAGGAGATGTGCTTAATAAGTATGTAGGTATTTGTGTATTTTTATCTTTTCCATGCATACACAAAACCACCAGGGGAGGTATCAGCTCCAATAAAACAGCTAACAAGAATTGAAGTTGCTTCTACTTAATGCGTTTTTTAAAACCCTCTTGTTCTTTATAATATATTGGCACTATTACAATTAATAATACTCTGTTTTAATTTCTATTAAATCCTTCAGTATCAGTGGTTTTGTAACTCAGGCATAAAATTTCACTCAAGGCTGAAACTTGTTATCCAAGGTCTCAACCCAGAAGGAGTGCTTTTTCAAAAAAAAAGAGCAAAAAACAAAAAAAGCACAGCAATTTGTTTCATTAAACAATTTGCCTTTAACTGAAAGCCTTTCATTTTCAATTAATTCCAGGCTGTGTGATGTGCATTCTCTCAATCTGGCAGCACAAAATATTCAATTGGGAAGCATGTGGCTTGAACATAAGAGCTGTGGGAGTGATGAGAGCGAGGGAAGAACCATTCAAGCAACTGGTGCCTCTGGGATTGCTCTTGAAGCCAGTCTAGGTAGAGACTGTGGTCCCTTCTATACTGCTATATAAAATCCAGATTATCTGCTTTGTACTGGATTATATGACAGTATAGACTCAGATAATCCAGTTCAAAGCAAATAATCTAGATTTTCTGCTTTGACGATTATATGGCAGTGTAGAAGGGACCTGTGTGTTAACGTTCACTCTAAGCTAAATCTCCTAAAAGACCACACTTCTTACTAAACACTTACAAAGCCTGAGTAGCTAATATTTTAAAGTTCTCATTTATTTCAACTGGTGGGAGAACTACAGCCGGCCCCAACATTTGTGGATTTTGATAATTTAATATATATATAGCTTCTCTAGTTCCTCTGGTGTGACCTCTGTCCCCTTCTACACTGCCATATAAAATCCAGATTATCTGTTTTGTACTGGAGTATATGGCAGTGTAGACACAAGAGTGCCTTATCACACCAGAGCATGGATCCATTTTAAATCCAGTTTCTGCCACCTGCAAAATTCTAGGGGAAGCTGGGATGGTGTGGGACATGAGACGACAGGTCCTCACAACCCCTGAGTGGGCACCACCAAAATCACAGAAATAATAATAATAATAATAATAATAATAATAATATAAAACTTTATTTATATTCCACACTATCTTCCGGGAGGGACTCAGAGCATATTCCAAACATAAAAGGTGACATTCAATGCTCGAATGCAACAACAATACGCCCATAACAACTAATATTGACAACTCTGCAGCGATACCCAGCGATTCTGGCAGCACATGTGAAGAGGTTGGGGGTGCTACAAATTTGTCTTCAGAAAGGATCCTAGGACTGACAAGCCCAGAATCAAATCCACATTTAGCCATGAAGTGGCCAGAGTGAGTTTGAAAGAATTACCATTTATTGTTATAAGCTACCCCATACTCTCCAGCTACCCTTGTTTGGCAGAGACAATCCTGGTTAATATTTTGTCATCCCACTTTTTCATCTGTGATTAAAATGTCCCAATTTCTCCCGATTCTTTCCACTCTCCTTCTTTGTCTTCAGCTTACTTCAGTTGCACACTGAATTCAAAGCAAAAAAGTATTTTACATTTAATTAATTCATCAGGGAGGAAAGGGGAAGCACCATAACTTCCCCGGTAGGTTCCTGCAAGAGCACAGTAGCTTTTTGTACTCTTCCTCCTTAACAACACTCGCCATTTTGTCCACACTCTGTTACTTGGACACATGTGTCTGGATATTTATCTGTGACATGCTGGAGAGTGTGCTATGAAATGGGGTGAAAACTTGTACACATCTCTGGCCTTTGTAGAGCAGGTGCGGGTCATTGTGGTGCCTTACTCTACAACTGCCTTTAAATGGCAAAGGATTCTAGAAGTTTCAGTCCAAAAATATTTAAAGGCCACAATAGCGCACTCCTGCCCTAGAGAAAGAGTGGGATAAATTGACAAGAGCAGTGCTTAGTTGAATCTGTAATTGAATTGATCACTTTGTTTTGGCATCACACTCACTTGCTCACACTGTGACCCCCATAGCCTTTGGAACAACGCAGGGCCTCCCAATATCTTATTCATCTGCCCTTTGTTACTGCTTTCCTATATAATATATGTCCAGTTGGGAATAATCATTCAACTCTTCTGGTACTTGATCCCCAAACTCAAGTTCATTTTTTAAAATAAATCAGATGCTATAACAAAAAGAAGAGCAGCAAAGGTTGTTGGTGTTTTGCTAGTACTCTATTAGAAAATGGGAGAAAAATATGTCTTCTTTCCTTAATCAATCTTCCCTTATTTCTTTCACTTCAAGCAGCTGGAGGTGATGGGATTTATTGTGTCATTGGATATAGTAGCATCAGTCTCTCAATTCGCCACAGTAAATAGAATTTTTGATTACATCGCTGCAGGAGTTATTTCTTGTCATTGCACCTAAGTAGCAATATGTACTGTTGGAGGCAAAAACATTGGGTGCTCTCTCTCTCCTGTTGTCTTTTGAGAGAGAGAAGGAAATGCTCTCTTAAATGACAATATTCTGCTTCTAAGGGAAACATTTTCACTAACTGCTTGCAAAAACACATTTGCATTCCTAAGTGTTTATAAATTATATTCAGACAACAATATTAACAAGATTAAATACTTATTCAAACACCATTTTTGGAACATTAACAGCAATACAGAGATGCTTTCTTTTTTTTTAACCTTACAGACCACTGTTCTCTCCCAGAATCTCTTGATTCTCTAGATATCAGTAAGGTTCGTATCCTGCTGGTGGTGGTAAGCACAAGAGGAAATAACAAAATAGAAAACTGTCACTATGACTGACATAGTATCAAAGTATATAGGGAGATTGAAGAATACATGTAAAAGTGAAAGAGTACATACCCTGGCAATTTCTCCCACTTAAAAAAAGAAGGACCATGGACTCTATCTTATGTAAAATCAAATTATATATCCACCATGTCCAGTACAGTACAAATTCAGATAAACCTTTAAATATATTTATTAGGAATTTCATTCACAACAGAAGAGAAAGTAGGATATTATTGGCCAATATTAGTGAAGACGGAATTAAAAATAACTCCACAAGAGAGTAAGAAACAACTATCAGGGATTAACAGAAAGACTGATGCACTGGAAGGAAACTGACTGGGGAAAAGTTTGCCATTTTTGGCTTTTTGATAAGCAAAGGAACAACAGAAAGAATGAAATGAACCAGGCACTAAAAATGGAGAAACTATTAAAGATTACAGGAGAGCAGAAATGTAGAACCCCAGCTGATCTCTTGTACTTTCCCTTCTTCCATGTGTCTCCCAAGTGAAGCCATTTCACGCTAAGTGAAAGTTGTAGGGGTGCTTCCCAAGCTAAGCCTTTTGGTTAACTGCCAGCTTGTCTATACTAGCTCAAAACTCTAGACTCGCCTCAAATGAAAGGCTGTCTGTCTTCATGACCCATTTCCAAAGGTTGGTTGTTTTTGATTTGTTTAAACTAGCTTTGCCTATTTTCAGATAGTCTGTAATTTTCTTAAAACCCTGTAATATCCAATAGCTTTAGGCAATCTGGACAGGTAAATTGGGACTGATTCAACCTGATCTACTGTCTAGATGGGACACTGGTGCTGTTACCCTTTTCCTGTGCTCATGCACACAGGAAAAGGGGATGGATTGTGGCTGTATCATTGCTGTCACCATTGTTGGAGGATGTAGATATAAATAAATAGAAGCTTTACCACAGTTTCTGAGCCAAGATAAATCCTGCAGTTTAATAGTGTTACTCAGGCTTGTGCAACAAGTAACAGTATCTTTACTTCAGTTGAAAAGGTCAGACAGGGCAACAATATATACAGCAGTCTCTCTGAATTCACACAGAGAACAAAGGAAATAAACAGTACCTTTAAACAGTTTTTAAATATGCCTCATTTGCTTTATAAATAATCAGGCTTTGGAGAGTTGGCAGCCATTTTGTTCCTGACCATTTCTAGACAGCGCTCTCTTCACTCTCCGAGATGAAAATGACAGTTAAAACCATTTGTCTCAGCAGCAAGCTAGAGACAGCAGCCAATCAGAATTCTGGCTCCTGGCTGGCTCAGCCAATCACATATCTTTCCAGTCAACCCATTACATCATGGAGCCTCTTTACAAATCCTCACAACCACTTCTAGCTGACATCAGAATGAGGTGGCCATATGACTGGCATGAAGGAGAGCAGGATGATGCCCCCTTCTTCTTCCTGATCACATTCTGACACCAGTGATTCTTCCAGAACACATTCTGAGACATTCTGCCCATGCAACCAGGTGGGCTCCTCTTCATTTTTCTGGTCATGTTGGTGCCTCTGCCAATGTTAGGACAGGCCACAATAAACTGCAATAAATTAGCTTCATGTGTTCTTCAGTTGGCTAGATCCCAATCTAGGCACCATTTGCAAAAGCTAGTTTAATTGTGCATGTTTTTCCTTCATGCTAGGAGTGTTGTATGGAATAGAAAAGAGGCTTGGAGAGGGGGGGAAAAACCATCCTAGGAGCTTACAAAGATCAGCTGCAAAACTTCTTTAGGCTGGATTTGGTGTGAGGGGAAGCTCCCTGCTCTACTCTACACTTTGCTAAATGAGCAGGGAAAGAGAAAAGCAGATACTAAATATATCTTTATCTATACACATAATATAGGCGTTTATAGACACCGGCTCTTCGTCTTAAAAATGGAGATGAATACCAACCCCCAAAGTCAGACATGACTAGACTTAATGTCAGAGGAAAACCTTTACCTTTACCTATACACATAGTAAAAGTGAAAAATGTGTATGTGTGTATGTGGAGGGGGTAAAAAAATGTTTCAGTTGGCTAGCCAAAACAAACCAACAACCTCCAACCCATAAAATCAACCATTTGAAAGGTGGGTGGTTTAATCCTTTGCATTTTTCTAAAATTTACACTATTTATTAAAAATACCTTTTAAAGTTTTCCAATGAAAGTCAATATGGGAATATTGAGATCTTTATTTAGATTCAGGATCCAGAACATATTGTAATATGTATTGCCTTCTGATATATAGTGCATTAGAGGTAGACCCTTTGGGTTTACTCCAAACTGGAAAATTATTGAAACTGCTTGAATTTTTAAAAAATGCCCATCTTCTATTCTGACCTAGTTGGAATCATTTGGTAGCAAACTGAGATTTCTTTGGTTCAATTTTGCAAATGGATCTGATTGAAGAGACTACTTACACTGTCATCAATATTTCATCAATCAACCTTCTTTCCTTCAATTCACATCCACTTTTCACCAAAAAGGTAGTTTTACATACACCCACAATGCTTTGCAACCTTATTTATAAATAACTCTTCTGCCCCTCCTCACCAGGCTAAATGTGGTTCACTCCCTAGGAAATGTAGGTAGGAATACTGCCTTTGGCCATGGATATTTTTGTCTCCCACTGTTCTTCGTACATCTGGAGCAAATGGAAAATACCAAGAACATAAAGGTTAATCGAAACACTGACAGCCCCTTAATTGTAGCAAAGTAAACACCTCTTTGCAATTATAGTTAATGCTTATCTTTGTTTTTCATGCAATGATCAACCAATGAGGCATGCCTCCAGCATGAGATGAAAAGCAGGCATCTGGATCTGTTTGTATAGTTATCACACTAATGCAGAAATGATGCCCTACTCATTTCCTTGGCATACCCAGCTCAGTCTTTGCCTAACTCACCTGAAAAAATGCAGCCAAATCCATCCAAATAATATGTGTGCTTACAGCAGCATTCTTTTTTTCTTCCAAATACCTAAGTGATATAACAGAAGGTTTTGAGTGGACAGTGATCTCTATTGTTATTTTTTGACAAATCCCCTAAACTCCTGGCTTCATCATAATATTAACTGTATGCTTTTAAATACATTTTGCTTCTTTTTGTAAGTAGAAGGTAGGTATCCTTCTTTTAAGTAACAGCCTTCCAAAGAATAGCATGGTGCAATAATAGATTTGGAATATAGGCAATGACGATGGAACGGCCTTAGACTATGATTTTTGGATGATGTGATTTTAATATTGAAAGCAATTTTAAAATGTTAAAATTGTATTTATTTTAATTCAAATTATGTTAAGTTCAGTGTTTTGTATGTATTCAAGGCATTGAATAATTTCCATATGTAAGCCCCCTTGAGTCGCCTTCGGGGTAGAGGAAGGCAGGATATAAATAGAGCAAATAAATAAATAATAAACAGCCAGTTGAAGGGGGTTCTGCAAATTTTGAACAAGTGGACATTGTATACAAGCAGTCCCAGAGTTACAAACATCCACCTGACAAATGACTCATAGTTAAGAACAGGGGTGAGACTACAGTAAGGGTGGTTCCAGACAGTACTTTAATACGAGTTCCATCAGGTTTTAAAAACCTAATTGGACTCGTATTGAAGTCCGCACACACTTCAGAAAGCATGTGCTTTTCTGGTGGAGGGGATGTCTACATGCCCTACTGGGCTTTGTAGCAGGGCAACAGGACATAGAAGAAAATCCCTTCAAAAAGCCATTTGAAAAGCAAAATAACTGACCAGGCCTCCATTTCCCCATGCCTGGAGAAGGGGGGTCAGGCGCGATTTCCCTCCCCCCCTTTCCAGGTGTGTCATTGGTATGACCCAGGAGAGGGCCTGGTGTGTTATTTTGCTTTTTAAAAGACTTTTGAAAGGGAATTTAGGAGGGGATGGGGGTTGTCTTGGGTTTCTTGGGCTCCAGCAGTCCAAAAATCCCAAGACAGCTATGTGGTTTTGGACCAGAAGTTGCGCAATGCATTCCCCAGGTCCAATCCACACAACCTCCACAACTGGAAAGACACTATTCTTTTGAAAGACCCATGTCTTTCCAGCTGACAATCTCGGAACAAAAGAGAATTTTCCTCCTTTGTGCCGAATCCACTCGCTTTTCTGTGGGATGTCATTTGGACACCGCTCTTGAAGTGGGAACTCTCGCTTCTAAGGGGCTGTCTGGGTGTGCCCTAAGTGAAAGAAATCTATCCTTCAGAAGGGAAATTCACTCCTGAAAGAGTTATCATGGGGAAAATGTGTCTCCACTGAAGCTTCATCACCAATCCTTGTTTTCACAATGACCCAAAATGTTCAAAATCCTATGGGACAGAAAATGAGGTGAAATCTTCTGAGCAAGGGCACAGACAGAAAAACAAACATCACAAGAGTGGTGGAAGGGATCCATGCATACATCTGGCTGGAGTACCTATTCCAACATACGTACAAATTCAACTTAAGAACAAACTTACAGAAACTATCTTGTTTGTAACTTGGGGACTGCCTATATTTTCAAATTCTGAGAATTGTAGTACATAAGCAACATTTTAAAACTGTGACTCCTTCCTCCTTTACTTAATAAACTTTTGAGTACAAGTATATCCAACAATTGGCATCTACTCTGAATAAATTATTATTATTCACATTTTCTCAAATCTCTGAATAATTTACTTCCTTTGTGCTTTTTGGTTTTTTAAGAGCCCGTGTTTCAGGATGCTTCTAACAGATTTTAGTTAATAAGGAAGCTGTAATTGATATGAAACATCTTCACAGCCTCAAGCCACACAGGAATAGCAATAAGGAAATGGGGATAGTAGTTGCAATTAAAAATGAAGATTGTTCTCTCCACCCAACCCCCAGCACTTTTAAATGCAAGTCTTCTCAGCAGATACTCAGCATAAACAGTTACAAGGGAGAGAACAATATAATCATCCTAAGAACTAGTTTTTGAAGCCCAAAATAAAAGAAGCCTTTTCCCTTTTCAAGATTACCCATTTGAACAACAGTAAATAAAACATAATCCCATATATAGCAGTGGTTGAGAAGTAGTGGTGTTTAATAGGAAATCGGCATCTAGGAAACCTGAAACCACTCATGAGCCCTAATTGTTGTGCAACCTTCCAAATTGGTAACACATCTGTTATTCCCAAATTTGACAGAATCTCATGAATACCAGTCTGAATTATGTATGCATATTAGATAAAGGTAAAGGTTTTCTTCTGACGTTAAGTCCAGTCATGTCTGACTCTGGGGGTTGGTGCTCATCTCCATTTCTAAGCCGAAGAGCCGCCGTTGTCCATAGACGCCTCCAAGGTCATGTGGCCGACATGACTGCATGGAGCGCCGTTACTTTCCCGCCGGAGCGGTACCTATTGATCTACACACATTGGCATGTTTTCTAACTGCTAGGTTGGCATAAGCCGGAGCTAACAGCGACCGCTCCCACCGCTCCCGGGGTTTGAACCTAGTACCTTTCAGTCTGCAAGTTCAGCAGCTCAGTGCTTTAACACACTTCGCCACCGGGGCTCCGTATGCATATTAGTTACATTTAAAAATCACCTTTTCTCCATGGAGTTCCAAGCATCGCTCTATATTTATACATGGAGTAGGTGAGGCTAAAAGATAGTGTCCTGACATGCTGAACATCACTCAGGGAGCTCCATGTCCAAGCAGAGGACTGAACCTATATCTTTCTCATTGCAGTTTAAAATCACTACACTATGCTAGCTATCCTGATACTTCATAAGTACAAAAAATGTCACCACAGTCTCTCTTCTCGCCATCAATTGTCTGATTATCTGGTTATCTTTGGTCTTACTGAGATGGACTATTTTTTTAAACTGTGAGGCCTAGAGGGTACACCCACCCACCCACAATTAATGTTAGAGGTACAAAGTTTCACATTTTTATTTGATTTCAGAACACCCTGTTATTGTTTTTGGAACATGGCCATACTGCCCAGAAAGCTGACAGCTACCCACCTTTCAGAATGATCCCGCAGAATTTTATCATTAAAGTAAGACCTCATAGATGACCTTGTTCATGGATAGAATATCTGCAATCCAGAAGGACTTATAAGTACCTGCCATACCCGGATTATCACCCCATTTCTTAAAGTATGTCCTGTTATTTTAACAGTTTTGTAAATCAAATTCTGTGTCTGTAAATGAAACCTAAAGATCTTTTAGACTTGTCCGTGAAATAATAAATTATATATTACAGGATGGACAAATCAGTGAAATTGAAATAAATTTGACTGTCTTTTCTAGAACAAGAAATTAATCTAATTGAATTTCACCATACACATCCCCACTCCCACTAAACACAGATCAGGAATATTTTATTTTTTGTCTTTTCTTTTCTGCTGCTCAAAATGGATTTCTTGTCCTGACTGTGTCACGTGTTCAATATCTTTGCTCCCTATACATTGTGATGAAGTAGATTGCTATTCATCTCTGTATAACAACAGAAAGTCCCTCCACTGACTGCAATCCTCTCCCACCATCCTGGCTTGGCAGGCACAATCTCAATCAAATCATCTGTTTGCTGTATTTTCCAGTTACAGTAGAGTCTCACTTATCCAACACTCGCTTATCCAACGTTCTGGTTTATCCAATGCATTTGACATTGTAGTCAATGTTTTCAATACATCGTGATATTTTGGTGCTAAATTCGTAAATACAGTAATTACTACATAGCATTACTGCGTATTGAACTACTTTTTCTGTCAAATTTGTTGTATAACATGATGTTTTGGTGCTTAATTTGTAAAATCATAACCTAGTTTGATGTTTAATAGGCTTTTCCTTAATCCCTCCTTATTATCCAACATATTTGCTTATCCAACATTCTGCCAGCCCGTTTATGTTGGATAAGTGAGACTCTACTGTATTTTTAAAATGTTAGAGCTCTTAGTAGGATTTTTTTGCTTGGAGGTGATCTAATAACTGTCCCAAGAAACAATTTTGGAAAGGATCCATGCAGTTTATTTCACTCATTTAAATCAAGTTCTACTGACTTCAGATAATCTTATTCATATATAGGCATCTCTTAAAAAAAGATTGTCTGGGCCTTCTGCTTGTGTTATTTTGAAAGATGCAACACAGCTTGGACAAGTAACTTTTGAGAATACAACACCCAGTATTCTGAAGCCATATTTCAGACTATTTCTTCCTTGTTTAAAGAACTGTACAAAACTGTGCAAACTCTGAGCTAGGTCCAAAATTCTACCGCATTATAGTGTTCTCTCTAAGGCTGCTTTCCAAGAGTGAGTCCTGGAGCTAGCAACTATAAGAAATCACTCAGTCATTTTGTCTTTCCCACCCAAATGAACCTCAAAAAATCTGTGATGGGGAAAAAAGTTGAAGGAAACTGTGATAAGATTCTTGAGGGTCATAAAATGAATGCCATTGTAATATGGATCTGCCACAAAATTGTTCATGTGAAGCTGGAGAATACAGATAAAATCCAAGGATACAGGACCTCATCACATTGATGAGGTTGTGCGGGGCGGTTCACCAGCCTCTGTGGCGAATTGGCAGGGCAGCAGAGCAATCCCAGCAGAATAGGGTTGAACTGACAGGCTCTTGTGGCCTCTTCTGATTCAGAGAGTTTATGTTATCCTGGTGTTTACACCCATGCACCATCTCTAATACTACTTCAAGATGAATACCATTTTTGATGTGCCATGTCAAATCCACATGGTCTGGTGTCCATTTTCTATAATCTTGCCTTTTGCCTTTGCTTTTTTAAACTTCAATTGTCCTTTGAATCCTTTTACAACAAAGGCACTGAGTGAATAGAGCACACAGCAGGCTTAAAACACAGTGCAGTGTTCTTAACTATCAGCAGATTGTGGTTTAAATCAATTACTGTGCACCCGACTTTTAGCAGCATAGCCCTGCCAAGTCCTTACTGTCCCGCAACAATTCATGCTGCAAAAGGGCAAATGCAGCTGTTTCTTTATGATTCCCTTGTCATGTCTCAGAGTCTTTACTTCTATAGGAGTACCCAGCTTGGCTCAGAGGAAGTACAATATGATTAGTACTGCATGAATGTCCTTGTGATCCAGGTCCAGATCTGGTCAGTGGTGCCCAATGAACTAAAAGCAATTGGTCACTTGGGAACCATAGGGAACAGCTGTTCCAGGGCTTGCAAGGTCACAGCATGCCCCCCTTTGACCTGTGTAGGCAATTCCAGGCTTCTTTTCCTAGGCCTAGGTCTGATGGAAACAGTAGTCATTTTCTAGAGTAGTGCCACTGTGAAAGTTGTAAAGATTTATGTTTATTTGTTAGGCTAACTTTTAGCCAATCTTCTGTTTGAATCAAATACAAACAATTTACATTGGTCACCAGGGATTTCATGTTGAATTTATCAGAAACAGAACTGGGAGAGATATTGTGGTAGTGAACTGAAGGAAGATATATACCAGACCTACAAGTGCTTTGCAATGCCAAGTCACATCAGTTGGGAGCTTTAAAAAGCGAAATGGGAAGAGAGAGAGAATCAGGTAACCAAGGAACAGGAGTAATATGATTAGAAGGACTCATGGACAAAGAGAGTGTAGTCTAATGTTAGTAATATTCGGGATGAATAACAAGATAATTATGAGATACTTTAAAATGAATGGGCAGAGGACACAGGGAGTGAAAGAAAATCACTTTGGAATAAAATTCAGAAGGCATCAATTGACAAAATATGTGCTTACCTAAGTTAGTAGGACTTTTTGAAATATTATCTCTTTGTCAAAGTGTAACTTTTATTCCTTCTTTTTCCATTTGACCCTCAAGTCCACCTATATCACTTCATTATAGCAAAAGTAATTTTAACACAGCAACTGCAAGCTGCCACTAAAAACCTTCCTTTTATACATCTCCTCAAGCTGCAGAAGTAAACCAGGAACAAAACCCACTTTGATTTCTCTGCCTCTCATTGTATTCATGTTTTTAAAAAGAGTTTCCATCTTTGGGTGCTCACAGAGAAGGCCTTCCCTGCTTCATTCACAGAATTTCTGATATGGTGTAAATGATGTTGTATTCCATTTGTAGCCCTGTTGTGTCTTCCTACTACTTCTTCTCCCTTTCATGATGCTACAGAAATGTATTAAAGAGCAAAAAGATTCATGATACCTTTAACTGAGAGAATAAAAAGCTGCCTTCCAGGCAACAAAAATGATCCGGAGTAATTTAAGCATATTTGAGCAGCTACCTTAAATAGATTGCAATTAAGATCTCATAATGTAGTGAGTAGAATTCTAACTCGTTCACAAAACTGAATGATAAAGACCAAATACTGCAGAAGAAAGTGATGCTTTTCACCTGTCTTATCAGACAGAAGGTGAAATCCAATTGTGTTTGTCTGCTGAGAAAATGGCATCCACCCACTGAGTGGGTTACATATTCTTCCAGAATCTGTTCTGGAAGAATAGAAGAATCCCCAGTGGTGTTTTGGGTTTTGCATAAGGAACTTCTAGGTGAGGGAATGGTTTTCTACATAAACAAATGTTTACATGTATAATATTAGATTTAATATATAAGTGTGCCTCATGCTTTCATAAAAATTGAAATAACATTTAAAATATCAACATAAAAAGGAAATTGGTTGAAGTAGGTACAAAATCTCATCTGATCTTTGGAGCTTAGACAGGTAAGCCCTGACAAGGACTTGGATAGAAGACCCCCAATAAATATTATGTCCTCTAGACTATATTTCAAAGGAAGTGGCTGGTAAACCACCTCTGAGTACGCCTTGGATATGGAAACCCTATGAAACTTATAGGGCCACCATCAGTTGACCAGCAACTTGGAAGCAGGAAAAACATAATCTGTACAATAACATAAAAAATAAGACTGAGAATGGTTGTACAGAATCAGTGTCAAAATCCTTACCACCAGCCCCTATACCACCATAGAGGTGGGAAAGAACCCTTATTGCCAGTCCCCAGGCTACTGCAGAGGCTGTAAGCCAGTGGTTCTCAACCTGTGGGTCCCCAGGTGTTTTGGCCTACAACTCTCAGAAATCCTAGCCAGTTAATGAGCTGTTAGGACTTCTGGGAGTTGAAGGACAAAACATCAGGGTCCCACAGGTTGAGAACCACTACTGTAAGCAGTCCTGACCACACAGCAGCAGTGAATCTGGTTTGGCAACACTGAACACAACTCTTCCATCTTCATCATAGTGGTGGCCTCCGGGCATGACAGGTCTGGTGGCCATTGCTTGTTGTCTGGGGTGCCAGAGCAATGGGAGAGGAGAGGGAAGGAGAAGATGCATCACTCTCTTCTCTCTTCCTTCTCTGATCACCTTTATGCCCCAACTGACATCACTCCGGGTGACAAGTGACAGCCACCAGTCATGTTGCACCCAGAGGCTGCTGCTACAATAAGAACAGGGAGGGGATAGTAAGTGTCATCCTGTGTTCCTGGTCCGCCACAGGCCGAATCCATTTCAGATCCAATCCAACTCTTCACATTGGTCCCAAGTTGCACTTTGCTCTGGTTCAAGGCCTTGTTAGCCAAAATCAGCTCCATATGCAGCTGCCATGAAGCTGATTTTCTCACCCCTTCAAGTTAAGCTGTCTATGTATATGTGCCCGTAGTTCCACTCATATAAAAATCTTAAAATGCATACACAAAACTCTAAATTGAATATTTGTCTATTGAAGTTTTAATGGAGTGCCTTGCTTTCTTTAGTGGGCCATTTTTTAAAAAAAGTTGCCCCATTATACTTAATATTCTTGGGGTCCACAGTGAGTACAGTATGCTACAGTTAAATCTAAAGCAAATATATTTTCAAGTCCTGCTTGATATATTCTTTCTTAGAGTATATTCTCAACTGAAACATAAGAACGGGATAGCTTCCCTTACTTTCTGAAGTAGTACTGGTGAATTTGGAGGAATATAGGGCATCCAAATGTCATTGTTTTGATTTTGTCACAATAGGTCTACAACTTATTCTCTGAACTGTGGATCTCAACTGCACAGCTTTTCAGAGACTAACAGTATTCAATAATATATACTTAACTTTCCGTAATGATTGCACCATTTTAAAAATCATTTTGTTAGGAAGTTCATTCAATTACACCGGTGTCAGATATCCTGGTATATGAAATCAGCTCCGAGGAAAGTAAGCTGCTTTAATGTCTGCATTCTGTTAAGCCATTCAAAGTAAAATTGATATATTTGGGTTTAGATTTCTCTGTCTCTCATTTGTGTGTGTGCTTACATGTGTCTAGGGAGGTAGATACATACAGTTTAAAAACATAATTCTAAATTCATTTGCTCCATTTTGGGGTAAGAAGGCAATAGTTGATTAATCATAAACATATATATTCTAAAAGTAGACAGAAAGAAAGAAAGAAAGAAAGAAAGAAAGAAAGAAAGAAAGAAAGAGAGAAAGAGAGAAAGAGAGAAAGAAAGAAACTTCCCTCATGCTAAAACATATGCTGTTCTCATTTTCCCCAGGTCTTTAAAGAGAAATTGGGCTATTTTCCAATAATTACAACAGGAAACCAATCTCAAATATATATTATCATAAACTTACAGACAGGAATTCAGCTCTGCACTATAACAGTTTTCACCGTTTACCTCTAAAAAAGGTAACCTCACAACCTCTGAGAATGCCTGCTATAGATGTGGGTGAAACGTTAGGAGAGAATGCTTCTGGAGCATGGCCATACGGCCTGGAAAACACATAACAACTCTGTGAATCCGGCCATGAAAGCCTTTGACAACACAATTATTAGATTATTTTAATTTAATATATTTAAAATAGCATATGCCTAGTCTGATTAAAAGTTTGATCAAAATGTGTCCATAAATGTCCATTCTAGAAAGGGAAAGAATATATAGATATCCAAAGTGTTTATTTGGAAGGCACTTAAAGTGGTTGATGGTCTGGCCTTATTACATAGCATTACTATGATCTTTGTTTGGTCCTATCAGATAACAGTCAAATTGGGTGGCTATGTAAAATAACTGAGAGACAGGTGAAGTTATAAATTACAGTATATGTTTCAAAAGTACACATGCTTCCTTTTTAAAGTGTTAAATAATCAAACATATTCTTCTGTATTATTTTACTCAGAGGAGCATTTGATCACAGTTAGCTTATAGACATAAATGATTCTTGGGTTTTTCCTCCCTCCACATCATTACACTGGTAAAGCAATCATCAATGTCCTGTTAATCGCCTTCTCATGGGCTATTACTTCCTTCCTCCCATACTTTCTGTTTTACTGATCTGCCACTGTATTGCGAATAAGCTGTTCTTTGCTTAAATTACCTAAGTATCTAAAAGTGTCAGGTATTTGTCTTTCAAAATTATGCAAGAAAAGTGAAAAAAGGAACCATGGAATGTACAGGCCTTAAGCTCATAGGATTTCCTGTTCTAATCTGGGACAATGCAGTAAAAATTAAAGCACCGAGTCGGCATTTGCCTACACACAAAAACAACACTCCTTGTGAACAACTTCCATCGGCTAAATTGTTTTTCAGCAAGTGGATTACGTTGTACACCTGGGTCACCACCTGACCCAAAGTTGGCAGAACCAGTAGTAGTACTAAAATACACATACAAGTATTTGTCCATAAAATTATGGCATGGATCTCATAATGCAGAGGTGGCAAATTTGGGACCCTTATCAAATTTTGGTCGACAACTTCCACCTATTGACCATACTGCATCCCCAACCATTGGACAAACTGCATGAGGCTGATGGTAGGATCCAGGTCTGTAAAGGGCCAAGAAAACCAGGCATCCTTTCTCCATAACCCTAAATTCATTCTTTCATCCACTGAAGCAATGAAGGCAGCAACTCTCACATTATGTAGCTTCTTTAATAATAATCTTATTTTATCTATCTATCAGAACTGTACTATAGCAATGATCATGTGTTGCACTGATCATACATTTTATTTTCCAACAAGCTGGCTCTTCATACAACAGTGGGAACGGCTGCATTGCAGTAAAAGCTTGCACCTAGGAATATAAAATCCCCTTATGGGATTCCAAAATGATATATTCATTCAAAGCTTGAGCTCTGAAAAATAGTCATGATTTACATTTCACTTGTAACTCTATAGTTTATGTCCAGAACTCACTCCATTGATATGAGTAAACTAAGCTCAGGATCTCTGGAAACGGTGGGGAAGATAGGTCTTTCTCTTGTCAGTGTTGGAAAGATCATTAAACAGTTGCACTTTGACATGGAGGATCAATGATCATGATGTTCACAATTATTTTGTTCAGAATGATTGGTACCTTTCCTTCCACGTGGAGGAGCAAATGTTATGCCTCATTCCAGTAATTTGTCTGTCTTTCCTACAAAGAAATATTTAATGATATATATTTTAAACACTTTGTTAGATAAAGGTAAGGTAAAGGTTTTCCCCTGACATTAAGTCCAGTCGTGTCCAACTCTGGGGGTTGGTGCTCATCTCCTTTTCTAAGATGAAGAGCCAGCGTTGTCCGTAGATGCCTGCAAGGTCATGTGGCTGGCATGACTACATGGAGTGCCATTACCTTCCTGCCAGAGCAGTACCTATTGATCTACTCACATTTGCATGTTTCCAAATTGCTAGGTTGGCAGAAGCTGGAGCTAACAGTGGGAGCTCACCCCATTCCCTGGATTTGAATAGCTGACCTTTTAGCTAGCAAGTTCAGCAGCTCAGCATTTTTTTTTAATAGAATTCTTACCCATGTAGGGGTTTTCTTTCTTTTTGTGTGTGTTCTTTTTGTTATTTATTTCCAACATTTGTATCCCGCCGTTCTCACCCGAAGGGACTCAGGGCGGCTTACAACAAAGGCAACAATTCGATGCCCACATAAAAACAATATCAAACAATACATAAAATCAGTTAAGACTATTAAATACAATATAAAATTACAATATATAAATTTAAAACATTTGATCAGATCTGTTTGTCCAAAAAACCTCGTGCTGTATCCGTAGGTCCATCTGTGTCATCTTTATCACTTATTCCTTGAAAGCCTGGGCAGATAGCCATGTTTTTAGGGCTCTTCTGAAGCCCAAAAGGGTTGGAACTTGTCGAATATCTTTGGGGAGGGTGTTCCACAGCTGGGAAATTATTATTATCATAGAGTCTCACTTATCCAACATAAACAGGCTGGCTGAACGTTGGATAAGCGAATATGTTGGATAATAAGGAGAGATTAAGGAAAAGCCTATTAAACATCAAATTAGGTTATGATTTTACAAATTAAGCATGAAAACATCATGTTATACAACAAATTTGACAGAAAAAGTAGTTCAATATGCAGTAATGTTATGTTGTAATTACTATATTTATGACTTTAGCACCAAAATATCACGATATATTGAAAACATTGACTACAAAAATGTGTTGGATAATCCAGAACGTTGGATAAGCGAGTGTTGGATAAGTGAGACTCTACTGTATCAGTAACTTAACTTAAAATATATAATCTTGCTATTTTTACGTGTTATCCACTATTTTCAGTCTAAGCTTTCTATTCATTTTTATAATAATAATAATAATAATAATAATAATAATAATAATAATAATAATAATTTTAAAAGTAAGAGTTCACCATAACATTCAAACAGAACCATATGATGCATTACACACAACAGACCATACATGCACCCAAGACTACTATCCCACACAAAATAAAATCTCTTCCCCGCTGCGCCATCGGGGGTTATAACAACATCTTGTTATAAGAAGATAAATCTGCATTTAAAAAAAGCTCTGATAGGATAAGAACAATCTAGGAGACTGAACAAGAACATATCAATGTTTCAAAAATTAGTGCCGACAGCAATAATCAATTAATATTTTTGATTACTTGTTTAATATTTCTGTTGAACAGTACAAATGGAGCAACAGCTAACTGAGTCAACCATTAGTTCTGCTGCTGATAACTTCCTTCTTGTTGTTTTTGTTGCTTTCTATCCAGACATCACAGCTATATGCTGCTGTTGCATCCTTTTACTGGTTAGGTGTTTCATTACTCTCACACTGGTGTTTTATAAAGAGCATTGAAACTGTACACACAGCAAAATAAGAAAAGAAAAGAACAATCCTGCTAAGGTTTACCACTCAACTTTCCTTGTAGTGAATAAACTCTGAATGGCTCGTAGTAAAGACAAAAGTGAGACTAAAGTGGCACATAACAAACTTTCCAGAAGATCAGAATTTTCAGATGTCATACCAATGACCAGATGAACAGAAAAGGGGAAACTGGCTCGGGTCTAAAGCTGGAAGAAAGTGAAAAATAGGAAATCTGAGAAAGGAATCTACAATAATGCATTCCTATTCATTGCTACTTAAATGCAATGTCTATTGGTTTCAGTGAGATTTACTTTCAGGTAAGACAGCATAAATGGATAGTGCAAAATAACAAGCTGAGCTGAAAGGGAGGTGAAGTATAACCAGGGGTAGATATCAGGAATGTGTTAATGTGATTATGAACATACACGTTTTGCAGTAGAATTTCCAATACAGCATAGCATCATATGCTATGGTATACAATGGCCGCAATTTGGTTTGTCTATCCCATTATCCCCATATGCAGGATATGAACAGAATATCTTATTTGGACTGTATTGCTCACTCCGAATAGCACAGCAGATAATTATTTCTATATATGTACTTAAACACCACTTCATTTCCATACCTGGGTTCTTCAGAATAGTGCCACATGTAGGTTACCTGAGATGGTTGGAATAGATATTGTTGGAATAGTATTCTCATGTCTGTGTTGTGGCACTTCTGAATGTACTCATCTTGTAGGGATGTACTTGGCAATATCCATTCCCACAGGTATGGGACCATTGTTCTAGAATCCTTACCTGGTTATTTATGCTGCTGGTCATCTGGTAATTTTCCAATCATGTTTGCACTCCCCATGTATTTTCTGAGCTTCTGTGTCTTCTAGAAGAAATACTGCTGAATTTCAATGCAGCATCATTACTTTCAAAATTGTAAACATATGATTGGGGCAATAAACCATGAGCGACATTAATTGGGCAGAAAATTCATTTATAACAGACTTCATTGCTCTTTTTACTAATACATAAATGCCTGTCTCCAACATTCAGCTCCTCAGTTCAAAGCAAAAAACATGTATTAAACAAAAGTTATTTGTTTAATATAATTTTTTTAACTCTGGGGAAGATGACCTGTACAGAAGCTTTTGACCTAGACCTTTGCAAATGTTCTTTATGCTTCATTTAGTGGACATTGTTGTTGGATACTGTAGTTAGTATTTTGTTCATTCTAGTCAGTATTTTAACATTTCCAGAAATTATTTGGGTTGAAGGAATAGAGGCTTAACTCACCCGTTTCAGATTAGCTACTGGAAGGGGTAGCTAATACCCCAGAAGGCAGACACTAATAGATGGAAGAAGAGGGCCAGTACTAACAAAATGAATTTCAGGGGGGATATGTGCACAGTATTCCATTAAGGCAGGAAAAGTCATATACAGTGTTCCCTCACTTATCGTGGGGGTTACGTTCTAGGACCACCCGTGATAAGTGAAAATCTGCGAAGTAGGGACATTAGGCTTCTCCTTAGGAAGGAAGTAGAAAGAGGGAGGAAGGAAGGGAGGACGGGAAGAAAGAGGCAGGGGAACATGGCGCCGCCTTTTTCAGGGTGGTCAGGGAGCTTCTCCTTCCTCATGAGGCAGAGGAGCCCCCTGACCACCTAACAACCAGATGTGGCAAGTTCGCACATCATTTTGCAGATAAAGTCACCCAAATGTGCTCTGACTTAGATGCTGGAATTAGTGCAGAACCAAGGGATGTAACGGAGGCACCTGTCTGTCAAGTTTTGTTGGATTCGTTTCAACTTGTTCAGCCTGATGACGTTGACAAGGTTCTTGGAGCGGTGAGAGCGACCACCTGCGCTCTAGACCCTTGCCCTTCCTGGCTTATTAAACTCGCCAGTGGGGGGCTGGTTGATTGGTTTACGGGAATAATAAATGCCTCTCTCCAACAAGGGCATATACCATCTTGCCTCAAAAAAACAATTGTTAAACCCAGTTTGAAGAGGGCAACATTGGATTCGGCACAACTGAACAACTACCAACTAACCTCCAACCTCACATTTTTGAGCAAGGTTCTGGAGAGGGTGGTGGCCTCTCAACTCCAGGAATTCTTGGATGAGACCAATTATCTGGACTCGTCACAGTCTGGTTTCAGGCCTGGCCAATGGGTCTGAAACAGCTTTAGTCGCCTTGGTGATGACCTCCACAGAGAGCTAGATGGGGGGAATGTATCCCTACTGGTTCTCTTGGACATCTCAGGCGCTTTTGGTACCATCAACCATGGTATCCTTCTGGGATGGCTCTTGGGGATGGGTCTTGGGGGCATTGCTTTACAGTGGTTCTGCTCCTTCTTGAGGTATCGCACCCAGATGATGAAGCTGGGGGACACCAGCTCGGACCCCTGGCCCTTGTCCTGCGGGGTCCCGCAAGGTTCCATTCTATCCCCCATGCTTTTTAACATCTACATGAAACCACTGGGTGAGGTCATTCGGAGTTTTGGAGTTCAGTGCCATCTCTACGCAGATGACACCCAACTCTACTACTCTTTTCCACCAAACTCCAAGGAAGCCACTCAGACCCTAAACCATCCAGTCTGCCTGGCAGCTGTGTCAGACTGGATGAAGGCTAACAAGTTGAAGCTTAATCCAGACAAGACAGAGGTTCTCCTGGTCAGTTGCGGGACCAATTGGGGTATTGGGTGGCAACCTGTGCTCAATGAGTTGTACTCCCCCCTGAGGGTGCAGGTCCTCCTGGACTCAACACTGACACTTGAGGCTCAGGTGTCGGCGGTGGCTGGGAAGGCCTTCATGCAATTAAAACTTGTGCGCCAGCTGCGACCATACCTCGAGAAGTCTGACTTGGCCACGGTGGTCCACTTTTTGGTTACATCCAGATTGGACTAATGCTCTCTGCATGGGGCTGCCCACAAAGACGGTCTGGAAATTCCAGCTGGTTCAAAGGTCGGCAGCCAGGCTTCTGACGGGAGCTGGTTATAGGGAGCACACAACACCTCTATTTAAGCAGCTCCACTGGCTGCCGATAAACTGCTGGGCCCAATTCAAGATGCAGGTACTTACCTATAAAGCCCTACACGGCTCGGGTCCTGCCTATCTCTGTGATCACGTTTCCCTCTGTGAACCAGTGTGGGCCTTGAGATCGGCTGGGGAGGCTCTTCTCTCACTCCCACCATCGTCCCAAGTACGATGCCTTCTTGGTGGTGGCCCCCTGGCTCTGGAACACTTTCCCTAAAGAGATCAGACAGGCCCCCACCTTACCCACTGTTCGTAAAGAACTAAAAACCTTGTGGTTTTGGCAGGCCTTTGATCAAGATTAGTTTTCACTTAAATCAGATTGTGGTATACTGCTCATCGCCTGCCCCTAAGATAGGTATATAAGTTCTCATCTACCCTTAAAATGGATTAAGGCCAGCCTCGCCCTGACTAATGTTTTCCACTACTTGATTGAAGGCTGTCACTGTGATTGTTTTTAACTGAAATTGCTGTGTTTTATCTATGATGTATTTTTGTTATATTTTATTGTATGTTGTTTTGTATTTGTATTTGAACTCTTTGGAAACCACCCTGAGTCCCTTCAGTATAGAGCAGTATATAAATAAAGTTTTATTCTTATATTATTATTATTCTCCTCCCGCAGTCGTTTGGGGTCTTTCTCCGCCCCGCCGCCTGTACCCGACTGAGACCACCACCATTGTAAATCATATTTTTTAATTATTTATAATTTTATTTTAACGTTTATTTAAAAAATGCTAAACAGCAAGTCCATGAAAAGCGAACCGCAAAGTAGTGAGGGAACACTGTAGAAGACTTGTAGTATTACTTGATAGAAGGATCATGGAGTCTAACAAATTAATAGTTTGAGGCAATGGAAAAGAGAGGAGGAGGAGGAGGAGGAAAACCATTTTACAGCATTCAATCCACCATTAACAGAAGCATGGTGTTCTGATCAAGGGGAGTAATAGATGATAGTAATCCCTCTACATTTGCAGCTTTGACAGTTGTGGATTTGATTATTCACAGATTTGATTTAAATGCTTGCTCTAGGAATCTTAATGTCCCCCAGTGCAACTCTATGGTCAACTTCCACCAGAAGTTCACCATAGAGTCATGCTGGAAGTTCAGGAATGCTTTGTGAAGAATGATTGAGGGATCTGGGTATATTTAGCCTCCACATGAGAAGAGTGAGAAGAGAAATGATAGCATTTTAAAAAAAAAACATATGAAGGTCTGTCATGTGAAAGATGGGACAAAGTTTTTTTCTTGCAGCTCCAGAGGGTAGAATCCTAATTGGTTTAAGTTACCAGAAAAGAAATTCTAAGTGAATTTTAGGAATAACTTCTTGATTATAAGAGCTGCTCAGTATTGGAATGAGCTACCTCAGAAAGTGGTAGAAACTCCTACATTAGGTTAGATGGACATCTCTCAGGGGTATTTCTGCTTCCTGATATCTAGCAGATATCTGTAGAGGTCTCAACACCCACTGTGATTCTATGATCTCTGACATATCTTATTACGGGAGCACACAATTTTTTGGACCTATAAATAATATGGACTGCCTTTAACATGGCCATTTTAAGGGTAAAGGTGTTCCCACTCCTGGATCCGCCCAGCATTCCAGCAGAAGTTCTTTGTAGTATTAGACAAGAGTCTCAGTCCTATCAGAGAATACTAGAGACTGAATATGAGATTCTTTTATATGGAAAACAAGTACTGTCTGTACTATTTATCTAAATCCTTTCACATCATGTTTTAAGCCTCTAGAATTATCCCCAAAAGTACTGTGTGTGTAAAAACATTGTATTGAAAAACAAGATCTGTGAAATAGGATGTATAGAGACAATTAGGAATAAAAGAAGTTTGCATCTCGAGCCTAGTTGGCCTAGTAAAAAAAAAAAAATGGAAATGGGAAGTTAACTTTTTGCAGATGTTTTTGAGCACTATCTCTGCAATTCTGATAGTCCTGACATTAATGCATACTGGATTAGTGTTTGCTGTAAAGAGCCAATAGTGTGTGAAATTGCTTTAACTTGCATTTAGGTACGGTTAACACAGTTTTCTCCAATTCACAGAGGCTAGATGATGTGTAGACTCTGGCAGAGCAGATGCAAATGATGTTGGATGTTTTTTCAGGCTTATAGACAGCTAAGAATCAGTGCTTTTCAAAGTGTCTGCTATGTCACGAATGGAGTGCTGGGAAAGGGTTGTGCCAAGATATTTTGCCATCCTGCCTGCAAATCAAGCTGCGTGCTACCTAAAGTCAGCCTGTTTGTTTGGCTTTAGGTAGCATATCCCCGCAAGCAACTTTCTGTCTCCCTGACATGAAAAGATATGGTAGCAATAAATAACAGTCTTCTTCTTTTTCATGATTTCCCAATTTTACAGTCCAAAGAAGCTGACTTGTCCCATCTAATAATTATTGGAAAGGAGCAGAATTTTCTTGGCATGAATTGGCATGAAAGTGAAAACAAATGTGAAAGAAGAGGAAGTAGCACAAGACACAGAATTCTAGCAAGCCACTCATTATGTTGATTATTTACTTCTAAAACATTTCCATCCTGCTTTCTGTCATAAGATTGCAAGATGGCATGCAATATAAACACTTTCAAAATAATTCCAGATTAAAAACAATAAAGTAATTTAAATAGGATAAAATGTATTAGCAAAAGAAGGGCTTATTTATTCACTGTGTATGTGATAATAAGAATCAAACTACCATATTTACCTTGAATCTAATGCTCACCTTTTCTGACTAAATTACATAGCCAAAAATGAATTGTGCATTAGTTTAGATGGTGCATTGGAATCGTGCACATAAACTCACCTGTGCCCCTCCATCAGGCCAGCAAACTTGCCAGCATCAGCCTGATGAACGGGCATGGCAACTGGTCTCATTCGTTAGGCCTTCAAAACCTCCCACTCAGTTTTGAATGCTTCATGAATAAGGGCTTTGGTGGGAATCTGACACCTGTCCACCAGATTGAGACTATCTAATTCACTAGCCTCGGCCTGACGGAGGGGCACAGCTTCCCCTTGCCTGTCAGCTGTTCCGAAGTGGGCAGCAGAATGACTGACAGGCAAGGGAAGCCACACATTACGTTTAACAACAAATCTCTTTCTTTGTTTCTTTCTTTTGTGGTAAAATGCACCTTCAAAATTGAGGTGTGCATTACAATTGATGGTGCATTATACTCTAGTAAATACAGTTGGAAGGTAATGGACAGTGAGAAAGACCTCTGTTTAAAGCAGGAGAAAGTACGAAGGAAACATTAATTCCTCCCCAATTCCATATTTCTATGACTTTTGAGCAGCTACAGGATATTCATTGTGGCACCTGAAATTTTTATATTTAAGCCCTTCTATAAGTGATACGTCTACCCTGTTTCCCCTAAAATAAGACATCCCCAGAAAATAAGACCTAGTAGAGGTTTTGCTGAATTGCTAAATATAAGGCCTCCACCAAAAGTAAGACCTAGCAACGTTTTTGTTTGGAAGCATGCCCGCCGAACAGAACACCAGAGCACGCAGGATCAGTAAATGTACGTACCACAGAATGTTGTACATAGAAATAATGGTGGTAACAAGAAATTCTTGATAGGATTCACAGTTTGTCTGGTTATGCTGGTTTGTGATGACAACTACTGTACAGTATATAATGTTCATTTTTTTGTTCAACAATAAATGTGAATCCTTCTTCATGGGAAAATAAGACATCCCCTAAAAATAAGACCTAGAGCATCTTTGGGAGCAAAAATTCATATAAGACACTGTCTTATTTTCGAGGAACCTGACACCTCCAGGAGGATCAATGAAAGGAAATACTGTAAAATTACCATTCTTTTACCTTTGATGTAAATACCGGCAATTACTGTAGAGTCTCACTTATCCAACATAAATTAGCCGGCAGAATGTTGGATAAGCGAAAATGTTGGATAATAAGGAGGGATTAAGGAAAAGCCTATTAAACATCAAATTACATTATCCAGATGTATGACCATGTTCCAGAGGCATTCTCTCCTGATGTTTTGCCCACGTCAGTGGCAGGTATGCTCACAGGTTGTGACATCTGTGACTGGGCTGTGGCGCAGGCTGGTAAACAGCTGCTGCAATAAATCACTCTGACCATGAGGTCATGAGTTCGAGGCCAGCCCGTGGCAGGGTGAGCACCCGTTAATTAAAAATAAAATATAGCCCTTGCTCGTTGCTGACCTAGCAACTCGAAAGATAGCTGCATCTATCAAGTAGGAAATAAGGTACCACTTATAAAAAAAAGTGGGGAGGCAAGTTTAACAAATTTACAACGTTGGAATGAGGAAGTGAGGAAGTGCCATCAGAGTGGATGATGAAGCAGCTGTGGCCAGAATCGAACATCCCCTCAGGAGAAGGTTAAATTGCCTCTGCGTCTGTCTGTCTGTTGTCTCTGTCTCAGTTCGATGTGTTTATGGGCATTGAATGTTTGCTCTATATGTACATAATATGATCCGCCCTGAGTCCCCTTCGGGGTGAGAAGGGCGGAATATAAATACTGTAAATAAATACATAAATAAATCTATTATAAATCTATTAGCCAACTGGAGTTTATATATCTGTGCAATAATAGCCAGGATGACAAAGAGAACCCTTCTAGCATATATAATACTAACTCCGGTATAATAATAAAGAGCAATATAATCTCTACAATCTGATCAGTAAATAAAATACAACACTCAGAAGACAGGGGAATTCCACACAGCAAACAACCAGGACCAGCTAACACCTCCCAACAAACGATTCCCCCAGACAGGAAACAACCAGGCTTTAAACCTGCAAGGCCATTACATGCTCATCAAGGTAACTAATTGCACCATTCATACCTACCACACCAAGACTGTTATTTGGTATTCAACCTGGCTAACCAGGAATTTCACAAGGTAGAAAGCGGCCAGGCTTGCAACCAGCAAGGCTATTCACTCCTATTCAACCTGGCCAACCAATATTTCCCCTAGATAGAAAAGAGTCAGGTTTTCAAGCCTCGAGGCTACTCCATCCCATTCAACCTGGCCTACCAAGGAAACCCCTATATAAAACCGACCAGCCTTAGAAGCAGCTAGGCTATTCAGTACAATTCCAATTGGCCACAGCAACGCGTGGCAGGGCACAGCTAGTGATTTTACAAATTAAGCACCAAAACATCATGCTTTACAATAAGTCTGCCACTTGTTTGGGAGTGTGGCTGCACTTGTGTTGTTGTTGAGCATGTTGGCCTACTGTGCGTTGCTGCCTAGAGAAACAGGATCTGGGCGGGAGGTAGACTGCATTGGATAATACAGAACATTGGATAAGTGAAGGTCAACTGTATTGAGAAAAGGTTTTCATAATAAAAAAAATGAGCATCAGAGGTTTAGAAAATTCCATAACTTCCTTTGGCTAATGGACTCTATTTGTACAGGAATATAACTGGATGCTATTTTATGTATTTTATAAAGACAAACTTTGAAAGAAAGATAGGTTGGGGGCGAACAGGGAAGAAGTGTCAAAATCCAATGAAGCAAAATTATCTCATATTCAGTATGCACATTGTATTTGCTCAATAAAGGTCATCCCAGATGCTTCTCTATGTACAGAAATGATGCTAAGGATGAATGAGAAGTACAAGTTCTCCTTCTCTCTTTACTTTTGCAAGAAAATAATTGCAATTAAAAGATATCATTAGAAATATGAACAGGATACAATTTTGTATTTCAGCATAATTTACAGTATGGTTTTTTTGAGTGAAAAAAATATTTCCCCCTAATTGCCAAAAGCACAGTAAAACATCTATTAAGACACCTATCCACGCCACACATAACCCAAAGTACTGACTGGTCCTCTATTTTTGTCCCTTCGTACCCCCTGCCAGTCTTGAAAATCTTTGTTAATTCTGTATAGAGTATTTTGTTCTACTAAATATATCTACAAAACTCCTGCCAGCAGGAGCCTTAATAAGACAGAGGGTTATCAATTGTGGGAGTTTTCAGCTGACTATGTTTAGATTCTCAAAAGATCTTTAAGAGAGCTGAGAATGCATGCTTTTCTTGGGCAATACATGAGTCTTTAAAAGGAATAATTAGTGGTATATATTACCCTATATTCCTCAGTTTTCCCAGTTGCTTATTTCATTATTCATAGCTTCTTAATTATTTCTAAATTATTTTTCTGGATAAGCTTTACACAGAAAGAAAATGGCAAAAAATGTAAACAATCTTTTCAAAATGCCCCTCCTGAAAACACATTTGCTACTAGAAGTTATTTGGTGCACAGAGAATGTAACTTATTTACGAGTTGTCTTCAAAGATACAGTTAGAGTTCTTCCACACAGCCACATAACCCAGAATATCAAGGCAGAAAATCCCACAATATCTGCTTTTGAACTGGCTTATCTGAGCCCATACTGCCATATATTCTAGTTCAAAGCAGAAAATGTAGGATTTTATTTGGCTGTGTGGAAGGGGCCCTAGATTAGTTTGTTTCCTTTGCATCTGATGAAGTGGACTATAATCTATGAAGGTTTATGCCTTTTCTCAATGTGTCTCAAAGGCACCAAATAATTCCTTTATATATTTTTATATTTACTGGTTGCTATGTTGCCGGGCTCTTGTTCTGCAAGACCAGAGTAAGTGTTGTGGATCATGTCATTAATTGTAGTGAGATTGTTCTAGATTCTATCTTCAACTCACCCATACTTTTGTTAGGATCTTGTTTAACATCAGTGGAGTGGCAAGCTCTTCCGATACATATACTGTATGTGGATTGAGGTGGTAGTAGCACGGGGAGGGCATGGTGGCTGGTGGTTTCTCAGATATTCTGGAGGCCATTCCGGTTGTGAGGTCAGCTGTAACACTGGGAGTGAATGAGAAAATATTTGCTTAGCTGGATATCAGGTGTTTCCTTATTAAAGCACAATGCTATTACTTTCTACTACATGCTAAGGGATGCCAGATCACATAGCAAGAGAACACAGTGGTAGCAGGCACCACTTGGGTGGCATGGGCAGGCTTCTCCTCGTCTGGGATTTGTATGAGATCTCAGGAAGGAGCCAGAAAACAAGCCAACTACAATGCAGTGTTGCTGGATAGTGGACAGGTCAAAAATTGCAAGTGATAAGCATCCCTGTATAGCTGTACCATCTAACGTGCCAAGAAACAATTGCAATCAAGTCTATATTCAACTACCTCTTAAAAGAAAAAGAAACAAACAAGACTCATGAAAAGGTAGAAAATTACTGGGTTGATGTGAGTCGTTTGGGCTGTATGGCCATGTTCCAGATGTTCCAAAACTTCTGGAACATGGCCATACAGCCCGAAAGACTCACAGCAACCCAGTGATTCCAGCCATGAAAGCCTTTGACAATACATAGAAAATTACTGTTAAAATACAAAATAGAAGAATAAAAGCAAAAATTCCCTATACAGATATCAGTCAACCCAATAAAACTGTATCTTTTTCATTTTAAATGAAGATTTTGAAATGTTCTAATTAGATTACAAACTAACTATAATTGATGCAGATCACAACTCCCTGGAAAATAAGATGGCAAAAACATTTCAGTAAGTTATTAGGGGGAAAATCAGCTTTGAAATATAGACATCAGAAAAGAAACATATGTCTGTTCTCTGAAGAATTAGATAGTAAAATAATTGTTTCATTCATTAAGTATATTTTATTCCAAAGGCCAAAGAAAGTCATCAAGACTTCTCCCTACATGGAGATACCATTCGGATGGCAGTTCAATTTGTTTCTGAATTGTAATACATGCTACAATATAGTAAGTCATTCATCGACCATGAAACATCACCAGGCCACAAGATTATTTTTGAACTAACTCAGAAACTTCTCAGCTGTTTGCAGCAGATGGAGAAAGTTGCATGTTGTGAACCACTGCTTATGGGTGTGGATTACAAAGCCAGGGGCAACTGCAGAAGAACTAGTTTAGGGAACTGATGGGATACCAAAGGTCATATAGTTTTAAAATACTATTTCTGTTTTATTGACTGTTCATTATGTTTTATACCTATGCCTTTGAGTGTTGATTATTTTGTTTTGTACTTTATTGTATTTTAACATTTTGAAAGCCGCTTTGGGTCTTTTCGTTGGAGAAAATTGGGATATAAATAAAGATTTTATTATTATTACTATTATTATTATATTAAGAAAGTGAGAATTTTGTTGTATCTGCTCAATATTGTTTTAATGAGCTGCAAAAACTCGGTGGAGTTTGGGTAGGTCTATCAAGAGAGTTAGTTGAATGCCAGACAAGAATTTACTTCAAATAGACCTGTTGTCATTGTTTTCAAAACTGAGAAAGATCAACCCTGTGGATTCACCCAGAGATATAACACAACTAGTAATGCTTTAAGCGCCACACTTAATGGTCTAATGTTTCAAAATACAATGTTCAAAATACAATGGGTTGACTCAGTGCCTGTGATTAGGCACTAGGTGGGGCTGAATTGGCTTGATCTGTACATGACTGCCATTACTTTGTTCTGTTTTATCTTCCCATTTCAGCATTTCTGTTCTGTCTACTCTCCCATACACTCAATTGTGACATCAACTTTTAATATGGCCATTTCAATAACAGCAAAGTGACTGGAAGGATCTGAAGAGCAAACAGTCCATAAGACAATAATTCTGACAGTGAACTTGTGACACATGCAAGGCAAAGGGAAAGATTGGATAGACCCAATCAGAGAATTCAGATGGATAGACTCAATCAGGGAAGTCAAGACCCTGATTTGGCAAGTCCAGAATAAGACTGCTGAAAATAGAGTGAGTTGGAGGTCTCTCATTCATGGGTTCGCTGTAAGTCAAAATCAACATTACAGTAGTTTTGTGTGTGTGTGTGTGTGTGTGTGTCAGGAGCAACCGGAGTTGCTTCTGGAGTGAGAGAATTGCCCGTCTGCAAGGACGTTGCCCAGGGGACGCCCGGATGTTTTTTGATGTTTTTACCATCCTTGTGGGAGTTAACAACAGCAAAATACTTCTTCTTCTTCTCTCTCTACAAAAAAGACTCAAAGTGGCGTACAATAAATCAATTAAAATGTAATTGATTGAGCCTTTTTGGTATAATATCCAGAGCTCCATTTGGATGTCTTCGTGACTGACCTGCACTGTAAATAAATATGTTTTTAAATAATTCATCCTCTCACTCTTGAAGTTCTTACCCACCCCATATGGTAATATGATTCATTGGTTTTAATTATTTATTGGGATTTTATTTGTGGTCCTGCAGGGGTCAATACTGTCTCCCATGTTGTTTAACATCTACATGAAGCGATTGGTAGAGATTATCCGGAGTTTTGGAGTTCAATGTCATCTGTACGCAGATGTTCAACTCTAGTATTCCTTTCCACCTGCTACTAAGGAGGCTGTTCAGGTCCTGAACCAGTGCTTGACTGCTGTGATAGTCTGGATGAGGGTGAACAAATTGAAATTGAATCCAGACAAGACAGAGATACTCCTGGTCAGTCAAAAGGCTGAACAGGGTATAGGGTTACAGCCTGTTTTGGACGGGGTTACACTCCCTCTGTTCGCAGCTTGGTAGTTCTCCTGGACTCATCGCTGAGCCTGGAACCACAGGTTTTGGCAGTGGCCAGGGGAGCATTACATATTTAAAATTTGTGTGCCAGTTGCACCCATATCTTGGAAAGTCAGATTTGGCCATGGTAGTCCACTCTGTGGTTACATCCTGAATAGACTACTGCAGTGCACTCTGTGTGGGGTTGCCCTTTAAAAGACTGTTCGGAAGCTTCAAATGGTCCAACGGGCAGCAGCCAGATTGCTCACCAGAGCAGCGTATAGGAAGCATACAACACTCCTGTTGCTTCCAGAGGTTCTCCCTGACCCTGGGAAAGATGTGAGGGAGGTGGGATTGTTGCCCAAAACTCAGTGTCTTCCATTACAAGCAGAGTCAATTACAGTTTTCTCAGCATGTTTAGTATGAACAGCGGGATTCCAGGTGCTAGATACTGTCTCCATGGGAACCAATTCAGTTTCTTAAGCTAATCTCTTGGATTGATCTGTGTGAGAGCAACTTTGTATTTTCCAAAGAAAGCCATATTTTCTTTGTGCTCCATGATTGGAGAGTCTGGCCTTGATTTCATGTCATGTTTTTCTGTTTGGGATTGGGGAATCCCGTTTGGATACAAATCTTGGTCTAATTTTTGTGGATTTTGGCTTTACTGTCAGTGTGGGACTTTGTTTATTATGGCTTCAAGAATACTCTTTCTGTAACCTATTTTTTTGGAATACCCTTTGAAGCTTATACTTTGGATGTGCTTTCGCTTTTGCCTTTTACATATACCTTGGAAATACTCTTATACTCCTTACCTTGGAATGTACTTTAACTAGTTTTTTTCTATAGAACCCTCTTTTTAAAAAATAAACTTTTAATTAGTTGATTGATTCCTGTGGGCTGAGCTATATTTGAGCTAATTAGCTCTTAATCTTGGGTGAAAAGGAGTCACATAGGTGGCTTGGCTGCAACATTTGCGATGGATGTGGGACTGAAAGAAGGGCCTTTTTCTGATAATCTTAGGGCCTGGGCAGAGAGATACAATCAGCCAAATAGCCTGGACCTGGATTCTCAGAAAAGAGGCTTATTTGCTGGTAATGAATTGTATGTGCATTTTTAATAATGGTGCTGATATTTTTAAAGATTTCTTTTAGAATTGTTAAGTGTTAGTTTTAAAATGCTTCAAATTGTCATGGCACAAAACAGTAATTTTCTTTCTTCTCATGCTTCTTGCTTGTGGTACCATTGATCAGAGTTCTGATATATTATAAAGGTATAATGCTTTGAAAGTCAGGTAGGCCATCACTGATAGCTCATCTTCTTTCTTCCTGTTGCCTTCTCAGTTAAATTCAAACTGTTGATAACTCCCAAGAAAGTCTGAAACAGACCATACCTGGTTTACCCAACTAGATCCACTTCTACCCTGCCCTTCTCACCCATCAGGGGACTCAGGGCGGCTTACAATATAAACACACACATCAAAAAACAGTTTTCATCAAATTTAAAAATCCATCAAGATTAAAAATTACAATAAAATTAAGAATATACATTAAAAATATACATAATTATACATTTAAATATACATTTAAGGCGCTTTCCATGTCCAGGTGGGGTCTGTCAGTAGGTCATATATTCATATCTAATTTTTGCTGCTACTCATGCTCAAATGCCTGGTCCCATTACCACGTTTTTGTTCTCTTTCAAAAAGACAGGAGGGAGGGAGCCTGCCTGACTTCAATGGGGAGGGTGTTCCATAGGCTGAAAAGGCCCTGTCTCTCATTCCCGCCAGCCGCACCTGTGAGGCTGACGGGACCACGAGCAGGGCCTCACCTGACGATCTTAAGCTTTGAGGTGGGTCATAGTGGAAGACACGTTCGGACAGATAAGCTGGGCTGGAACCGTTTAGAGCTTTATAGGCTAAAGCCAGCACCTTGAATTGTGCTCGGTAGCTAATTGGCAGCCAGTGGCAGCCTCCCGTTGGACTAATTGAAGCTTCTGAACAGTCTTCAAAGGCAGCCCCACGTAGAGTGCGTTGCAATAGTCTAAACGAGATGTAACGAAAGCGTGGACCACCGTGTCCAAGTCCGGCTTCCCAAGTTACGGTCGCAGCTGGCGCACGAGTTTTAACTGTGCAAAGGCTCCCCTAGCCACCACTGAGACCTGGGGCTCCAGGCTCAACGATGAGTCTAGGATCACCCCCAGACTGCGCACCTGCGCCTTCAGGGGGAGTGTGACCCCATCCAGCACAGGCTGTAACCCTATACCCTGATCGGCCTTCCAACTGACCAGGAGGACCTCTGTCTTGTCTGGATTCAATTTCAATTTGGTGGCCCTCATCCAGTCCAACACAGTAGCCAAGCACCGGTTCAGGACCTGAACAGCCTCCTTAGTGACAGGTGGGAAGGAGTGACAGAGCTGGACATCATCTGCGTACAGATGACACCGGACCCCGAAACTCCTGATGATCTCTCCCAGCGGCTTCATGTAGATGTTAAACAACATGGGAGACAATACGGAGCCCTGCAGGACCCCACAAGTCAATGGTTGTGGGGTTGAGCAGGCGTCTGGGACCATCTGGGACCGACCCTCCAGGAATGAGTGGAACCACTGCAAAACAGTACCTCCAAGTCCCATTCCCGCGAGGCATCCCAGAAGGATACCGTGATCGACGGTATTGAAGGCCACTGAGAGGTCCAGCAGAACCAGCAGGGACACGCTCCCCCTGTCCAGCTTCCGGCGAAGATCATCGACTAAGGCGACCAAGGCTGTCTCGGTACCATGCCCCGGCCTAAAGCCAGACTGTGCCGGATCCAGAAAATCAGTGTCCACCAAGAATCCCTGGAGCTGCGAAGCAACCACATTGTTGACTCAAAGTCATTTGATATGTCATTTGTTACATTAATTTGTCACATTCCTCATTGTTTCTCAACAGTTTTCACTTTTTTTAAAAAAAAAAAAAAGGTCCACCTAAAATGGTAAGATAATGCTTAAAAGTGGTGTGTATGGGGAGAGATAAACTGTTCTTTTTTCCCCCAGGATTTTTCCAAGATCTTTTATTTCAATTGCACCTGCATATAATTGCTCCCACATCCAGATGTTTTACGAGATATCTCAGATTTTCTGTTTCGAAGAGGTAATCTTTCCTAGGACATCAGTTTACTGATTTTTCATTCCCCACCACTCTTCCTCTGAGAGGTGTGTTTTCCTTGATCTCCCTCCCTATATCCATCTCTTCTTCTGAAAAGGGCATACAGTGTTCCCTTGCTACTTCGCAGTTCACCTTTCGCTCCCTCGCTGTTTTGCGGGTTTTCAATTAATATTAATATACACATTTATTGCAGAATTTCCGCTGTTTCGTGGGTTTTTGTGGTGTTCAAAGGGTTTTGGAAGGGGGGAGGATAAATAAAGGGAGGGGGGAGGGTAGGGAAGGGTTGGAAATAAACAAGGGTTATTTAGCTTCCATTCTTCTTCTCTGCTGGTGTACTGTATATTGTAACTGCTAAAATAAAGTACAGACTGCATTGTAGTCAGTGGTCTGTGGTTTACTCTCTTCCACACATGGAATAAATATAGTGTCCCTACTTCGTGGATTTTCACTTATTGCAGGTGGTTCTGGAAAGTAACCCCCACGATAAGTGAGGGAACACTGTATTCTCATTGCAACATCGCTGAAAACCTCATGGGAGGAACTCTCTCCCATGGAGTTGACAGCTCCAGAACAGTAAACAGCAAATTGAACTGATCTATTTTGTCCTGAAAAATGTTGAGTTAACTTGCAAAATTGGTATTAATTATACTAGGAACTGAGAGGAAATATCTTGGGATGAACAAAGTATTTTTTGAATCTCCAAAATAAAAATAGAAAGGACAAAATTTAGGATTTGTTTTTTCCCCCAATCAGGCTCGGTATGTTCTCAATCAGCCAACTAACCTTTTGTTGCAATTGACTAAAAGAGATCACAGTCCACATAACACTGACTGACTTTGAAGACAGACTCAAGATTTCTTTTTTAAAAATGTTCTCTACTATTTGGAGATGTGGCAGGGGTTGGACGTATAAGGTAATAATAGATTAACAGTGTAATAATCCTTTCCATGTCTACTCAGAAGACAGCCATACTGAGCTGAATGGTACTTAACTCTTCAGTAAATGTGTTGAAGAATTAGTAATATGTTTTAGAGAAACAAGATTGGAAAAAGAGCCATTTCACAAACCTATTTCTCCTTCACTTAATTGGTCAGTTCACACATTTTAAAATATCAATTTACTTTTTCTCCATACTGCCCAATGTCTATAGTACCTTGCTTGTGAATGATGCAAAGGTAATCTTGGTAGCAACATGGGATTAAATTACAATAAATAGGTACCTTTAACATGACGTTCCACCATGACATTGAAAATTATTTCCCCCCTGTGTGCACCAAATCAGGTGTGCCAGAAAGTGTACAGAAATTATCATTCTGTGGCAGAGAAGGTGGAAGACTTTGGAAAATTACAGCTCCCATGATTCCATAGCATTGAGCCATTGCAATTAAAGTAGTGTCAAACTACATTAATCTGCCAGTGTAGGTGCACCCTAAGACTTAAAGCAATGGCTTCAAACTATAGGAAAAATACTCAACATCAGGAAAAAACTTCCTAGTGGAAGAGCTGTTTGACAGAGGAATATGTTGCTCGAGGTATGATGGAATCTCTTTGTTTTGAGGCTTTTAAAGAGAAGTTCTATGGCCTTTGGTCAGGAGCAGAGGCGGTTCAACCACCAGGCCAACTAGGCAATTGCCTGTGGTGCCATCTTGTGGGGGCGCCATCGAGGCAACTCCTGTCTCCTACGGCCTGCCTCCGCAAGGTATTGAACTGCTTTTTCTGTTGATTCATTGTAAAACATGATGTTTTAGTGCTTAATTTGTAAAATCTTAATGTAATTTGATGTTTAATAGGCTTTTCCTTAATCCCTCCTTATTATCAAACATTTTCGCTTATCCAACGCTTTTATTTTTCAGTGATTGGTTTGGGGGGGGGTGCCAAAATTCTGTTCGCCTACACTTGAAAAATACCTAGGGCCGGCTCTGGTCAGGAGTGCTTAGATTGTGCATTCCTGCATGGCAGAAATGGGTTGAACTGGATGGCCTTTGTGGTCTCTTCTAAGCCTGCAATTCTGTGGTTCTATGCTATAGCATTTCTTTTTTGTATTCTTATAGTAATAGATTAGGGAGCTACTCCACAAACAGAATTGCTTCTATTTTCCCTCACTGAATCAGAGTTGAATGAATGGAACGTAGATGACTATTGACTTAAAAGGTTTCATTGCTTCTGTAGGTCTACTGTAGCTGGGTTTAGCAATTGGATTTTGGTCATTGTGTCAATGTGTAAAAAGGTGCTCAGGTGAATGAAAATACAGTCCTGCTGGAAATTACTGCATTTAACTCCAAACTTGGAAACATTAGTTTATAAAGCTAATCATTTAATACCAAAAGTACTTTGGAAATCTATTCTTCAATTCATGTTAATTAATATGATAAAATTAATTTGTTATCTTACTATGGAAGGATCTTGTAACACATTACTTTTATTTTTTAATAAAACATAATTAAAACAATTAAAACTGGTCCCAAATAACCAATGCCTAAGAATAACCCCCACACAAATGAGTGAAAGTAACATGAATTGACAATTCTGATGCAAACTGCTACTGACATTAATTTAAAAAAATTAAAATAACTACTTAGTAAGCTGTTGCAAGAGATTGTAATGAGTTATAGATCACAAATTAATGTTGATGAAATCATTTTGAACTGTGGCAGTAGCTCTGAATGCAATCCCATACCTACTAAGGAGCAAATTTATTAGAGTTCGATGGAATTTGCTTCTGAATGTGTGTATATATAGCATTACATTGTTATATCAGTTGCCATTATGACAAATTAAGAATTTCCACTGAATGTTTCTTTTATGCTGCCAGTTTGGCAGATACACATGTATCTAAATCAAGTTTCCCATTCATGAGCTGATTATTAGGGAGTACAAACTCAGCAGGACCAGGAATTGACTGACTTCCTAAGTATCTGATTATGCCTGAGTTCATTTCAATGCCTAATAAAAAAGGAATCTTCACTTGATTACATTTCAGAAAAATTACTTTTCAATTCTGAATCAGTCCAAAGTATGGTTCTCTAGACTTTAATAGCACCTGTCACAGGTGTGGCATGAATAAGTGGGCTGAAGACAAAGAATCAAGGCATCAGAAAATGGATAGTGTTTGCAATCTACTTTTCAAATTTACATACACCTCAATTTTTTTTTTTAAAAAAAAACACCATCTACTGTAGAATATCATGATATTAATGTTTCCTTCAAAAACTGTACCATTTGCAAATCTCACTTCTGTTTTTCACTATACAATACCTAGTAGAAATGTTGCTGTTGATGCTTTGTGCCTTAAATACAACAACCAGATTTGAACTCTGGTTCCAGAACTTGGAGTGTTAGACAAGGACTTCTGGAGCCATGTTTACAGGTCAAATAATGTGGACTTTTCTTTCAGTTGTTGCAAGGAGTCAACACAGCTGGATTTGCTGTATCTAGCCATTAATTCATTTTGAGGGCAAATAGGATCCTCAAGTTTTGGAAGCGTGGGCAGCTGCTCTAGTCTAGATTAGCTTGATTCACTGTTCACATAAGCAGAGAACTCAGTGTTGTATCATCATCAGCTATAAGCAATTCCCAGGCTGATGCTCCCAGACAGCTCAGCCTGGATTAATTGGATGAGTTTACATGTATTGGGTTTTGTTTTGTTTTTCTATCCAATTAAAATTAATAATTCGATCAAGCACATTACATTGTCCTCTCATCATAGCAACTGTAATATGACAACTTTTATGAACTTCCAGCAAATTGCAATTGTAAGTTAAAAGTTTAATCCACAACATATTTTCAGCATAACTTATCATTATTGACCATTCTTTATGAAATGCATGCAAATAACTAATTGTTTCATTTTATTTTTAGAGAAACCAATTCCATACTACTACTGATTTTTACTGTTAGTTTGTTTTGATAATTTGACCGGGTTTTTTGGGTAATGCTTGCTGACAATGAAAATTAACTGCTCTCTTTGATTTTTCCAAAGACAAACAGTATAAAAAGGCTAATGTTTGTGTCATTATTTAAACTGTCTTTTAACATATTAAATTCTATAGGGCGGTGGTTCTCACCCTGTGAGTCCCCAGATGTTTTGGCCTTCAACTCCCAGAAATCCTAACAGCTGGTAAACTGGCTGGGATTTCTGGCAGTTGTAGGCCAAAACACCTGGGGACCCACAGGTTGGGAACCACTGTTATAGAGCATCATGCTACCCTTAACTTTAACAGTATATGTGTGTGTGTGTGTGTGTGTGTGTGTGTGTGTGTGTGTGTATGGGGGGATTGACAATGATCCTGGTCTGAGAGCCTGCTTCAGGATGTGGGGGGGGGGGGTCTTCATCTCAGATCATGGTAGTAGCTCTGCAACTTTCAAAGACCTTCTAAAGAAGGCTGTTTCTTAACTGGACATCATCCCACCACAAATGGTCAAGCAGGATTTAGATACTATTTAATGGGTGAGCCATCTTGTTCTTCTCATCAGGCAAGAAAATGTTATCAGCTGGCTTTGTCGGTAGACATGAAAGAGGAGCAAGATATTGGCTCGATGAGCAGTAAAAAAAGTCCTGCTCTTTTTGTGCAGTTATAGAATATGGGAAGGGATTTGAATAAAAACAACAATTGAGATTGTTACCAGAAGGAGCTGAAAGTTTGCAGAAAGATCAAGCAATCTGTTTAATTTGTTTGCTAGAACTATAAAAAACTAAAAGCAATATGGGTTTTTTTTGGGCCTACCTTCAGGGTGAAAGCACAGAAGATGCCCATGAACTCTCAACAAGACAACTATGATACTCACAATTGCTAGGAGAAATGCATCTGTAGTGTCCAAAGTCTGCTTCCTCCTCTTCCCCCTCTTCATTTTTGCCTTCAGATAGGGCAGAATAACAACAGAAAGAGAACATATGGTATAGCAGAAAGTCAGATTGCAGCAGTTAAGTGAAACGAATGCATATTTGTTTTTACTAACTTATTTTTTAAACAAATAGACTTATATATCATTCTGATCTATCTGCTACATACGAATTTGGGTCATAGCCCAAACTGCTATTGTACCAGTAGGTATTTCATGCTAGTTCTCTTGCCACTTATATTTTAAAGCAAATCAGAAGGTGCCTTCTCCCTTTCATAGTTCTATTTTTGGATCCCAAATATGGGAGATGCTTTTTGTAAACTTGTAGGTCAGACTGAAGAGATTCTTAAGGCTCAAAGGAACGCTTTTATATTATTAGCAGTCAGTGAGTTGGAGGTAGCACATTCTCTTTATTTTATTTTATTTAAAAGATGAATTCCCTCAGTTGGAAAGTTAGGTGAATGACCGGATTTTGGGGGGATCAAAGTGCGCAACTCACCCAAAGTAACCCAATCGATTCCCATGACCAAGTGGGGAATCGTACCCTGGTCTTCACAGCACTGCACCATTCTGGTGAATGTCGTACCCTGGTCTTCACAGCGTTGATCAGTATCCCTTTCACATGTCCCTTTCTGCACAAAAACGCTAGACCAATAATTAAGAATGTTCTCACAGCTCCATGAAATTTTAGAAAAGCAGGTCCATCTTTTCATTGAGTATTTTTTGAAACAATGTTTCCTCTCATACATGGACCCTGATATCCATATAAGTCTGGACAGTTCATCCCCACTCCCCAATCTCATTCTGATCTCCCACAGTCAGTGTTTTTTATATATATATATATAAAAAAAATAAATCTTGAAATCCTTGTAGCCAGACATCTGAGAGTGTTATTCACATTTGAGTGACCTGCATTGGAACAGATGTCACACCTTTGGGCTAGGGAGAAGCCTGAGTGAGCTCAAGATCTAATAGTACTGTAATTAATATTAGATGCTGGAAAAAAGATTAGGTCAATGTCCTTGTATTTCAAGCCAGCCAGCCACCCACCTACTTGCACACAAAAACCAAGGTAACTGCATTGGCCAGAAGAAATATTTCAGAAGAATAAGTCTAAAATCCATATGAGCACAATAAATTTAGTTGCTCCTTCTATGTATGCAAATATCAGGCAAGCTTTTGAGCTCTTTTTAAAAGTTGAGAAAGATGCTAAACTAAGCACAAGGGTTTAACCCATTGTACCACCGCAGCCCCATATAGTGCTCATTGGGAGTGTATATTTTGTGGACACCCTGCTCATAAGCTGGCTTCAAACTGCATTATAGTGTATAACCGCCCCCAGTTTCCAGACTTTGAATAATTTGGCTGCCCTTCTCTAGTCATGTTCTAGCTTACTTGAACTTGTATTAAAATCAAATGATTGAAAATTCCATTTTTGCCTATGACCATTCTCCAAAGTTATCAGAAAAGAGGAACAAAGCTAAGTAGGTGTCTCCCCCTCTATATTTGAAAATATAAGAAATCAGCTATTTTCCCAATAGTCCAACACAACTTGGTCAACTTTTGTATGTCAAGGAAACACTTAGTATGACCATTATCCCCTGCTTTGACACTGATTTTATTTTGCAAACAATATAAGGTTGAATAATAAAACCCTATAGATCAGGGGTCCCCAAACTTTTTAGACAGTGGGCCAGTTCACGATCCTTCGTACTGTTGGAGGGCCGTACTATAGCTGGCCACTGAGCAATAATAACAACAACAACAGCAACAACAAAAAAGAGGGTTGGAAGAGACCCTTTGGGCCACTGAGTCCAATCCCCTTCTGCCTTTGTGCACTGAAAGCACAAGCAAAGCACCCCTGACAGATGGCCACCCAGCCTCAATGTTAATAATAATAATAATAATAATAATAATAATAATAATAATAATAGTTGGAAGAGACCCCTTGGGCCATTTAGTTCAACCCCCTTCTGCCTTTGTGCACCAAAAGCACAAGCAAAGCACCCCTGACAGATGGCTACCCAGCCTCAATGTTAATAATAATAATAATAATAATAATAATAATAATAATAATAATAAAAAGGGTTGGAAGAGACCCCTTGGGCCATTTAGTCCAATCCCCTTCTGCCTTTGTGCACCAAAAGCACAAGCAAAGCACCCCTGACAGATGGCCACCCAGCCTCAATGTTAATAATAATAATAATAATAATAATAATAATAGTTGGAAGAGACCCCTTGGGCCATTTAGTTCAACCCCCTTCTGCCTTTGTGCACCAAAAGCACAAGCAAAGCACCCCTGACAGATGGCTACCCAGCCTCAATGTTAATAATAATAATAATAATAATAATAATAATAATAATAATAATAAAAAGGGTTGGAAGAGACCCCTTGGGCCATTTAGTCCAATCCCCTTCTGCCTTTGTGCACCAAAAGCACAAGCAAAGCACCCCTGACAGATGGCCACCCAGCCTCAATGTTAATAATAATAATAATAACAATAATAATGATGATGATGGTTGGAAGAGAAGAAGAGACCTCTTGGGTCATTTAGCCCAACCCCCTTCTGCCCTTGTGCCGTGGGGGCCCGATAAATGGCTTTGATGGGCAGCATTCGCCCCCGGGCCTTAGTTTGGGGACCCCTGCTATAGATATTTGGTTTCATTTTTCAATTTTTCAGAAAATTATATTTGCAGAGGGCATATGAATGGTTGTTTGTTCTTGTTTTGTTTTTAGCTTAAGAACATGTTCATATTTTTCTACCAGTGTGTGTTTGAGCACTTAAACAGGTAAATATTGTAATTTATTAGTGTGTGTGGCTATAGTTAAAGAACTTGACTTTGAACACCTGCCCTTTTCCAGACTTTTTTTTTAAAAAAGAAGTGGGCATTGGTTCATTGATCTGTATCTACAAGATGTTTGAGCAGGTGAAAGAGATTAATGGCTTTAGCATAGATAGCCGTGGTTTTTAAAACCCTGCGTATAAATGGCTATGCATGTAATATTTATGATATGAGCGCATTGGCCTTTAGGTTGCTAAACCATTCATAAAATCCTAGCACAGCACAATGTGAAGCAATGTGGACAATTGCAAGAAAGATAACCAGAGAATTAGCTGTCTGCTTGAATCACAACATAGATGGTGAAATATGTGTGGGATATCTAGAAATAAATTTGTTGTATTCAAACCAACAAGTGGCTGTTTGCCTCTCCCAAGTTTATAAATCTCTATGCAGATTTCAGATTTAACATAACTTCTGGTACTAGTTTTAATTACATTAGATTAAAGCAGCGGTTCTCAAAGTGTGCTCTGTGGTGCCTTTAGGGCTCTGCAAAGCACAGTCAGGTGGCTCTGTGCTTCCTTTCTCCTCCCCCACCCCTCCCACTGGAAGTGCGCAGCAGCAAGGAAGGAGGCACTAGTCAGATTGTTGTTCCCCTACCACCAAAACACCAGAAATGCAGCAATCGGAAGCGTGTACTGCTGGAAGCACTGCCGCCAAAAGTAAGGCAGCAAAGAAGGGCAGGATCCCCATTGGCAGCAGTGGCAAAAGGAGAGCATGGGGCAGTCCCAGTATGATGGGGAAAATGGCATGAGTAGGGCTCTCACCAAAGAGCAGCTTGGTGATGGCAGCAGCAACAGTACTGTAGCACGTGAGCTGGAGGCACGGATGCAGTGCCAGCGGGGAAGGCAGCCTCCAGGCGACATGAGGGGTTGCCCAGGGCCGACCGCAGGACCTTTTCCAGAGCGAGCAGGTCCTTGCCCACCAAGGACTTGAAGGAGAAGCAATGCTTGGACCCTGCTGTCACCGCCATCAAAGGCTGGAACATGCTGAGGCTGATGACCCCAGCCATGAAGGGCTTCCCTTCCCCTTTTCCTCTTCCTTTCATTTCTTTCCTTCCTTTCTCTTCCTTCCCTTCCTTGCCATGCAGACCCTTTCAGCCATGCCTTCTTTGCTTCCAGAACCCTTTTACTGCATGGCAGAAAGGGGTTGTACTGGATGGCCCCTGGGGTTTCTGCTATTACTACAGGCCCAGATGGATTCCCTGCTGGGTACTATAAACTATTATAAAGAACTGGCCCCATTACTGTTAGCAGTAATGAATCATGGTCTACAGAAAAGGGAAATCCCTGATTTGTGGGTGGACACTATTACAGTTCTTATTCCCCAAAAAAGACAGAGATAGAGAACACCTGAAAAACTTCAGACCAACATTGCTGCTAAATTGCGATTATAAACTATTTGCGGAAATTCTTGCAAATAGATTGAAACACACCTTTGTAAAAATAATATATGAAGACCAAGTAGCATTTATCCCTGGTAGATAAATCAGACTGTGAGGATGGTGATACATATATTAGATGTTGCAGAACAAGAGCCAAACAGAGATATCAAATAATTATATTTAGATGCAGAAAAGGCATTTGATTATGTAAATTGGGAATGTATACAAAAAGTATTGGGAAGGTTTGGGGCTGGCCCATAATTCAAGAGGGAAATGGGGCTATTTACTGCCTACTAATTGCTAGACTAAGGTTTAATGGCCAGCTTTCGGACATCATTGAGCTATAAAAGGGAACCAGACAAGAATGCCCTCTGTCATCCTTCTTGTTTATCCCAGTGTTAGAAATATCAAACATTAGAATAAGAGAAAAATACAGTATTAAAGGAATTACTATAAAAAGTATTAATTTAAAGTCAAGGCTTATGTAAATGACATGGTCTGTATTTTAGGAGACCCAACACAGAGAATACAGACACTAATGGAGATAATCATTAAATATTGATTCAATTCTGGATTTAAAATCAGCAAAGTGAATTTATGTTTTATCAGCAAAACATATTGATGGATTGGAAAAACTATCAACATGTAGGGTGGTGTCAAAAGTGAAGTATTTAGGTGAATGGCTAACTAACAAGAATATCAACTTATACTAGAATTACAATGAGAGGGCCTGGAAAGGGGTTAAAAAGAACTCAAATGGGTGGCAAAAAATTCAACTAACTTGGATGGGGAATATAGCAGTGATTAAAATGATGGTATCACAAAAAATGCTATTTCTATTTCAAAATTTACCGGTTATTAGATCTTTGAACAATGGAGGAAGCACCTAGTTAATTTCATATGGGCAGGTAAAAAAACCAGAATCGCATACAGAAATTTAAAAGACAGAGGGTGTGTGTGTGTGTGTGTGTGTGTGTGTGTGTGTGGATTTACTGGATCTTAGATATAATTATGAAGAGGCAGTAGCTGTGACCCTCAAGTTAGAGGGTCACAGTCTAAGATTTGGATGGCATGCCTATCTCTGGTATGAAAAGGATAACCTAAACAAAGATGTCAAAATCATATATTAAGACAGAATCTGCTTGCAATCTGGAAGAGATATAATGGAGGGATGAAACAGAAAACCTCTCTATGGCTATGCCCATTAGAAGAGATCCTAAGGGCAGCATCCAAAGATGAAATATGATCTTATAGGTAGGATATATTTATTTAAAGAAAAAGGTCATTGGAATCTAAAAGAAAGAGAAGAGTTGGTCATCAATGATTGATTTCAGTTTCAACAACTACACAATAGAATTGAGTTCCAAGAAGAGAAATCTAAACTGGAGTGCCTTTAATATGGGAAATAAGGGCTTAATCTGCAGATTATATCAATACTTCTAGAGTATAATTTAGAAGACAATAGAATAAAGCCTATCATGATCTCTTGGGCCAGAGACTTGGGGGAGAAATACAAAATTAGAGAAATGGGAGCACCTCTGGAAAAAAATTGATTTATATTCTCAATAGCAGGGTCCATGAGAGAGAATGTATATAAAATATTTTACAGAAGCTATATAATCCCAGAATTATTTGCAAAAATGAATAATACCCATGAAGGGGATTTTTGGAGATGTAAAAAACAGAAGGGTACTTTTTTCCATGTCTGATGGTCATGTCCAATAGTATCAAAATTTTGAAAAGGCGTAATTATGGAAACAAATAACATGCTAATCAACAAGGTCAAGAAAAGTCCAGCAATGTGCCTTCTAAATCTATTCAGAGAGGGTTTAAATCAGGAAGATAAAGAAATATTCCAATACAGCTTTGTAGCAGCAAGAATTGTTATGGCGAAATCATTTTAACTGATTAACCAAATCCCTATGAGTGTCCACTGAAGTTTATCTGTCTTGAGTGTCCACTGAAGTTTATCTGTCTTGAGTGTCCACTGAAGTTTATCGATGGAGCCTGATTTCTAAATTATTTTGCATTATGAAACCACTCTTCATGATTTGCTAAAAAAAAGTTTTTTTCTGGCTATGGTCCTGGCTGGTCATCAAGAAGACAAAGAAGACAAAAGTTGACTTTAAGGATGCTGCAAGGAGAACTATTAAGGAAATTGTATGGGTAGGTAAGGTATTATAGAGTATAGATATAATAGTGAGCAGTGATGGAAGTCCGACGTGGTGGGTTCATGGGTGCTGGGATTGAGGAACTGCATTGTCTCTGTATGTTATATATTCTATTTGTAAATGTATATCAGTGTTTTCCATTTTTTACTAATAAAATTTATTATTTGATGGAAAAAAAGAAATTACTAATCATCTCTAATTATCATCCAACTCAAAAAAAATAAATAGGAAATCACTTTTTTAAAAAAGATTTGGTTAAATGTATTGGCACTCTACTGTACTTTATAGTAGTATTTGCCAAATATAAAAGTATTGGCAGAAAATAAAAAGTATGCAATGTATTTGACAGTAAGGTGCCAGGTTGGGTCTTGGGAGATGGTAGTTCTTTTCGCGATAGTGAAGTCTTGGCATCCAGTATCTTAGCATGATGATGAGTGATGACTTCCCACTTAACAGGTCCAATTTCATTTAAAGCTTATTTCATGAATATTTGAGGATTAGTTTTAAAGAAGCTTATTTTAATCTGGTTTGTAAAATAAGTGTCTTATAGGCATCTAAATATCAAAGTAGTTATTTTTAGGACATAGCAATGATGTTGTATTTCATATCATGAGAAGTGGAATGAACATATGAATGTATATATGTTGCTATGCTTAATGACAAGCAGATGGTTTTATATAATGTAAAATAAATGTCACTGCTACATTTCCTTTGCATATGATTCATAGAAGAAGGCATTAAATTGTCCACTAGTCCAATTTCAGATTTAAATATAAATTAGCTTTTCTTTGCAATCAGGTAAATTAATGAGAGAGGATAAGAACAATATGCGGTAATTGCATCTTTGACATTATTCCTTCTGTCCTTCAAGGCTGTTCTTTCCATTTGAGATGCTGAAATTTGGTGTCTAAATATAAAAGTGTGGTAACACCTGGTTCTAATTGCTGGTTTAAATAACACAGCCAGAACTTAGATAACTTCATCCTTTTGAAAGGAGGCTTTTAGTGGGTGGTTCTGAGTCAAAGGTTGTGGAAATTTCATACCACTAAAAATAGCATTTCTAGTGCATTTTATGTCTGAATAACCTTAAGTGTGTGTGTGTGTGAAAATATATATATATATAAATTTCTTTGCTGGCATTGATGGCAGAGGGATAAGAGTGAGCTATTGTATGTTATGGAAATCTTGAAATCTGGTGTATCCATTGCCAGTAATGGAACAAATGTGAATTAAGCAGCATACATACGCACCAAGGTCAGCTCCAGTGTTGTCTATCCATCAACAAAACAGGATTCATGAGCAAAGATGCATTTTCTACTGCTGTCTCTTCACTCTACTCTCCTGCTTCTTATCAACTTCAAAAGGATCGTATGGGGCCAACTGAGGGAGCAGGGGGAAGGACTCAATAGTATTAACAACAATCCTCCAGGATAATACTGGTTTTAGTCAAAGTGGCAAAAAGTTTGTTGTGATATGTTCTTATTGAGAGTATAGCTACAGGGGAACAAATGGGGTAATTGCCACCCAAATAGGAATTCTGTTCCCCCAATGAAATTTTCCTTCACTGCCAAAATGTGGTGTCATTGCAGTAACTTAAAACTTAAGTTGAATATCTAGAAATCAATGTTAGGCATCCAAAATGGGGCATGCTGTCTCACCTTTTGTAATGTTCAAAAATTTTAGACTGAAGGACAACTTCATTGGAGTGGCAAAATTTTCATTTGGACAAACCATGCCCTTCTTTTGCTCCCTTTGCCTCATTTAAACTAGAGATATATTTCGGATTTTACATAATCATAACCAGCCGTTGAGACTCAACAGGTTTCCCAGAAATGGTAGATCAGTGCCTATAGTTTCATATATTTGGGCCCAAAGCTTGCGTGTCATGTATGTTTATTTATGTATTTATTTATGTATTTATTTATTTATTTATTGATTTCATACATTTGTATCCTGTCCTTCTCACCCCTAGGGAGTGACTCAGGGTGGCTTCGCAACCGGCAGTCATTAGATGCAAAAAACAAAGTTATCAAACAATACAATTAAAAACAGATAATTAAAATATCAATTATAAAAGCATCATTTAAAATTTACACAAAATAATATAAATTCTATGACTCATATTTTATAGAGACTTAATTAAATCAAATTTCTATTTTAGCTACAAAGTTTCAAGTCTAAATCCCCCACCCTGAAAATGACTCTTAATTGGTAATTGGTACCACAATTCCTGTTGCAAACACTTTAAAGCCCCATTGTGCTTCTTATATATGTTTTTAATCATTTAAGAGTTGAAAACTACCTTTCATTTGTAGCAATGTTGCTGAAATCTGAAGAAGTTTCTTCACATTCAGAAAAAATATATATCTATCACAGACAAGGTATGCTTTCAGTGCATTTGATTGTTTTTCTGCAAGTGTAATCTTTTACCATTTACTACACCACAGGTCAAACTCTTCCATTAGTGTGTCAGTATCTTGAAGGCATTCATTGTAAAATTCTATACACTTGTTCAAGTTGGATTTTAAATGGCCACAGTTAATTGGAAGGAACACTTGCAGTTCCTGAACTACTTCCCTGTGCCTTGTAAACCTTTCTTGAAGCTGACTGCAGAAAAGGTTCAGAAATGGGATGTACACATTTAGCCTGTAATATTCCATTGGTGTTGATGAAGTTGCCTGCATGTTGCTTTGACAAGTCTGTCTTGAACAGATGTGAGGAATCCTAACTCCTCCATCCACTGACTCACCACTGATCTTGCTGTGTTAAAGATCTTCTGAAATTATTTCACAGATTATGTGCACATTTCCCTGGCTTTTTCATAGAGGCTGTTGACATGTTGCAGATTACAGAAATGTCCATACCTACTCTTTATAATGTTTTGCTAAATTGAAGGGATGATGACAGAAGCTTTCTTAGGATGTGTATGGTTACACACATTCAGTTTAAGAACAGCTAAAAGAAGGTGTCCACAGCTTGGGAAGAAGTCTCAATGTTGTACAGAGGACTCTCTTTTAGTTCTTCAAGTGTTCTCACTACCACACTGTACAGTTCAACAAAACATAAAACTGCATCATGTTGCTCAACTCAATAGGTTTCAGAAAGTAGCAACAGGTTGTTTGATCTTGATTCAGGGAAACAGTTTTTTTATGTTTTTCTTCAATGGTTCCAGTCTGATGGATGATGCTCTGAATAAATTACACATATATGTTATTGTTCCTTGGCAGTTTCTGACAGGTGGAATCTGCAGGTCTTTGCTAAGGCTAGATTTAGTGAGCAAGCACTGCAGTGGAGATAGACAGCCATTGGATATTTTTGTGATATAATTGCTCTACACCAGTAATATGACCACTTATTTTAACAGCTACATCATAACCTTTTCCACAGAAGTATTGCAAGTTCAGCCCACTTTTTCCAATGTTTTCAAAATAATGCCTGTAAGTCCTCCACATGTCATATCACTTATTTTTACAAGAGCGGTGACTGTTCTGAGATACTCACATCCAGAGTTTCATCTGCCAAAACAGAGAAACACTGTGATGTATTGTATCTTTCAACAATTTTTTGACTATCTTGACACTACAAATGTCTATTAGTTCATTCTATATTGGAGGACTAGGCATTCATAGCTGCTGTTTCGAGATGACCTTTCAGGTCAGTATCTCCTGGTCTGGCATGAGATCTCAACAAGGCCATGCAATTGCCATCATTGTGCAAAGGTTCTTCACAGGTAATAGGCCCTGAACCATTGCTCTGTCTTAAGTTCTTGTCAGCCACAAAGGACAATAGTTTCCACAATTGGGAAGATTTTTTTTTCTGTTTTGTTCTGTTTTCTTCTTATTTCTTTTATCATGATGATGGGTTACATCAAGCTGTTTTCCACTGTAAATTAGTAAGAAGTTTTTAGCTAAGCACAAGTTCTTCTGATTGTACTTTGGGGGGTTTTTTGTGTCCATTGAAGACCTGTATTACATCTTTCTATCACACAAATGGTTTAGCAACTAATGTACAAAGCTTCTGATGACCACCTTTACCCCCAACTTCTCCTTCAAATGCTATACAGTACTTATAGAGTGCACCTTGTACATGAAATGAGTAGGCTAACCAGAGAAATCTGTTGAACCATTTGAGTTGAAAACTTAGATGCCTCTTCTTATTGACAGGAAATGCATATCCTGGCAATGGAGTCAATGGATTATGCACTAATTGAGCTTTCACTTGGTCATCAGAAATAATCTTATTCTTATAAAGTCCAAGGGTCAACAATGACACAGCTGGGATCTTTGCCTCACCAGCCATCCAGTGCCTCCCAGCACAGTTCACATCCACTTGCGGAAAAAAGTTCAGCCCCCAAATAGTTAATTATTCCTATTGGAAACAAGCAAAAGGCATGACTTAAAGGCTGTATCATCTTTTTTTAGGCAAGGAAGAGCCTCTTTCAAAATGTAAGTGGAAAAAAGATGGCTGTAATCTATCAAGCCCTGGAAAGTATACACTCTTGTACAGGAGACTTATTTGTTCATTTAGCCTGGGTTTAAGGGAACAATTTGTTTGTTTGTTTATATATTTATTAAAAATCTTGTTTTGCAGTTGCCATAGGAACTTCACTTTTGAGATTCACAGGAGCATATTGAAGAAAGTAAAATCCACTGAAATTTTGAGATGTTGAGAAAATATATTACTATTTGGGGTTCCATTTTCTTATCTCTGTATGTTAGCTACTTTGAAGTGTACAGAATGTCTCTTCAAAGCTAGTAAAAGGAATAGGTTTATATATCTATATTTAATGATTGCCTAGGTGTGATGGGTCAAGAGTTCATTTAGTGCCTAGAAAGATTAAAAGGCTACTATCATTAGAAGGCTAAGAAAATGCTATTTTCCTTAGACTTTGCTTCCCCCGCCGAAAAAAGGGGAACACTTCTAAAACATGTCATTTTTGTTGGATCAAACTCACCCATTTATGGCTTTTGCCTATTTTTGCACAACTAGGATTATTTCAAATTATTTCTATGTGTCACTAATTATCTAGCCATCATCCGTGCAGTGTTGCATGATCGTACATTCTGATTTTATTTTAATGCCTTATGCACTGCTTGAACAATGTAAAATTTCTATAATTGGATTTCCACCCCCACCCTTCTGCATTATCCCTGGAAATACAGATTATTGTGTTGCTCTGCTGCATGCTAGATGGGTCTTTGCTTTATGACTATTGCAAACCAACATCTCAGGTGAAAAATGGCAATACATATTTCATGGCAGTACCTTTTTCACTTCAATTCACTTAGATTGTTGTAATGATCGAGGCATTGAACAATCTGCAGAATAAAATAGTTTCAGTGGCACAACATAAACAAGGCATGCAGCCCTCCAAAGCAGCAAATGGAAGAGGAGATAACCTTAAGTTATACATGATAATAAGGGCACACAGAGGTTGTTTCCAAGTTGTAAATGTGAGTTTCTTTTATAAAAAATCAGTGCAAATTAGTTTGTTCAATTCAACAATTAATGGTATGGTACTTTAGTCAGATTTTCCTGACTGTTTACATCAGGGGTTCTCAAACCTTTTCAGCCATGGAGCCCTTTTTGAAGCAAGATTTTCTTGTGGTGCCCCAACAAATGTTTATATATTACATTATAGATAATGTGTATACATATCAGGCATAGGCTAGGCTAATGGCAGATGGATGGAGAGTGTTTGTGTGAACTAATAGTAGTAGTAGTAGTAGTAGCAGCAGCAGCAGCAGCAGCAGCAGCAACCCCAAGAGGCCATCTAGCCCAACCCTTTTTACTAGGCAGGGAAAACACAATCCAATACCTCCCAACATATGGCTGCCCACAGGTCTTTTGGCAGCGATGGGGAAGGGGGGGGGAGTCAGAAAAGGGACCCAGGAGAAGGGCCCCTCCCTCCGAAGAAAGTCAATTACTTTGACTTTTAACAGTGATTATTGGTTCCAGCAAAAGATCACCCTTGTCTCCAAAACAATAGGATTTATAGAAAATGAATCTTGGCATGGCAACTAGATATAAGGTGATATTTGAACAAAGCTATACTTGAGCAGTAGTGGGGAGCGATGGGGCTATGGAGGGCAATGCAGGATGGGATGCACTGCACCTCGAACCACTCCTTCTCCTCTCCTTAGGTTACTTGACTGTCTGCAGGGCGGAAGAGTCAACTGGACCCCTGAGGGAACTATGTGCTCTGAGAGTGCATCCCCTCCCTGGGAAACGGGTGTAATTGTAGCACCATCTTGACAGAGGGCCTCATGTCCAAGCATTCCTTGTGGGACACAAAGTGCTACCCACAGACCTTCAGGTGCGCATAGGCCCCATCCAAAGCAGTAGGCCACGTCTCATCTGCTCTGAAGGGCTTATGTGCACCTGGAGGGCAGCACTGGTTCACTCGTGGCAGCAGTGGCGCTTCCCTCAGAATGGCGCCATTTGGGGGGGAAGCACCGCTTGTTCTTTCATGGCAGCAGTGGCCTTTCCCATGCGCCAGCCTTTCCTTTAGGGCAGCAGCCTTTCCTTCGAGCCAGTTCCCCCACGGTGGTGGTGTTTTCCCAGGTATGGCACCAATTCCTTTGTAGTGGGGCTGGTTTCCTTGTGGTGGCAGAGGCAGCTTTTTCAGCGTGGCAGTGGCATTTTCCAGGAGTGGCACCAGTTCTTTCAGGGGCGTTGGCTCTTCCCTCGCAGTGGCAGCATTTTCCGAGGTGGCAGCAGCCTTTCCCATTCCCTGGGGAGGGGCTTTTCCCTCAGGCATGGCAGCAGTGTTTCCTGGGGGTGGTTTTTTTCTGCCGCTGCATATGTGGCAGGTTTGGCAGTGGGTCCCTCCACATCCTCCTCCTCCTCAGCCAGCATGCTACAAAAGAATGGGAAGAAATGGGCCAGAATGAAGTGGGGTACCTGTGAAGCACCTGCGCAGCTCTCGCTGAGTCCCAAGGGCACTTGGTTTAGATTATGAGGAGGAAGCACCTAAGACGTCTTCTCATTACCTACTTGAAGTACATTTAGATTTTTTCATATTAAATTGTTATGAAATAAGGACAGAGAGTAGGGAACAATTCTTGATCATTTCAATTTTTTATTCTCTTTCAGCTCATTTAATCAAAAATGCATTTTTTGGAGGGGGGAATCTGCTAAAGGAAGCAATTGTTAATTTTAGCATTTTTTTTCTTGCTGAAGAAAAGTCCTCAGAGACTGTATGCTTTTCTGAGCCATGCATGCTTTAGCACTAAGAAGAAAAGTGTACCTGTTTTTGGCACAAAACCTAACTCACAAAAAGTGATGCAGTAGTCTCTCACTTAGCCAACATAAACGGGCCAGCAGAATGTTGGATAAGTGAAAATTTTGGATAATAAGGAGGGATTAAGGAATAGCCTATTAAATTACATTATGATTTTACAAATTAAGCATAAAAACATCATGTTTTACAACAAATCAACAGAAAAAGCAGTACAATACACAGTAACATCATGTAGTAATTACTGTATTTACAAATTTAGCACCAAAACATTGCAATGTATTGAAAACATTGACTAAAAAAATTGACTACGAATGAATTGATTACAAATAAAGATAGAATTGCATAAAACGAACTTGCAGTAACAACATTATTGGAGGTTATATCCTTAAAAAGTTCAGTCCTTGCTGCCTAGAGAAACAGCTGTGGATCTAGGTGTGGGGCAGACTGTGTTGGATAATCCAGAATGTTGGATAAGCGAAGATTGGATAAACAAGACTCCACTCTACTTCCCAGGATGCTGACCTCTCACAAAACTTGCTTGTCTCTTCCCTTAGCATCCATTTATGAGCGTGGATATTTTCAAAAGGAAAGCTGAATGTGAACAACTCATCTCTAGTTCAAGCCCACTTTGTGGCCAAAGAGGGAGTTCCCGAGTCATCTTGATATTTGTAGACATTTCTGCCACAGACACCCAAACCCTGTTGGAGAGGAGGAATTCATTCTGTAGCTCAGGCTAGGGATAGAAATAATATATTTTTTAAAAAAACAGGCTAGGGATAGAAATAATATTAAAGATGTTGAAAAAAATAGTTTTAAAAAAACCCATTCCTTGAATGCAAAATAAAATCCTGATGAGAAGAATCCTGGATTAACAAGAAACTTCACAATCTGGAATACATTCTGTGCAAAATGTATATATTTATTTAAAAGATTGCAGAAGAAATGCCATTTTTTGTTCTTGAAGTAGCATTTTCTTGTGGAAAATAATATTTCAGCACAGAAATATTTATCACTGTGCAGAAAATATTTTCACCATTTAAAAAAGAAGAAGCTGTACTTTGCTATTTGTTCTGTGTAAAATTTGAACAATGGCAATTTACATATCAAGCAGAATTTTCTGTGCAGAAAACAGCATTTTCTGTGAGGAAAATAATATTTCAGGACAGCAGTTTTAAAGCCTGCGCAGATAATGTGTTTTTGTGTGTGTGTGGGAAAAAGTTGCAATTGTTGGTTTGGTCAATGCAACATCCATACATTTTTGACTTGCTAAGGAAACCAGATTTTTTGCAGAATTTTGTGCTGAATAATCCTGAATTGGGAACAGCCCTTGAAAACTGTGCTTTTTAAAGACTTTCGTGTATTGGGAAGAAAATTGCAGTAATTATTCTCTGCTTCCTTTGAGTAGAAATGTTGCAAAATTATATCTCTAGATCATGGAGTAGAATGCCTTGAGTTTTCCCTAGCCAAATACCAATCTTAATCTCTGATAGTTTACTTTAAGATTCTAATAATGAATTATCCCAGAGGTAGACATTAGTAACCATAAGTGATAGCTGTCAATGTAGAAATAATGTGAAACCATGTAGTGTTGTTTCAGAATGCTATTTTTTCTCTTACTTTTTTAATAATTATGTTATAGGTTTTTAGGAAATGTAATTTTTTGTTTGTTACAAAAAACTACAAACACATGCCTGAGACATCCTGCTATATATAGGTTGAATGAAAAATGAGTCTGGTACAATTCAAAGTAGTTTGATGCTTGGTCAGAAATGCTGTTTCAAGGCACTGACTGTCAACGTAATGGAAATTAGGGAGAAATATGCCTCCAATTGTCTTTGGTCATTAAACCATGCCTCTGCAGATGCCCATGTTTTCTTATTTTTCCTCCCATTTCACAATATCAGTCCTTTCCCTACCAATTAGCATTAAACAACTTTTAAAAAATAGGATGCAAAGATGCCTCAATTACTATGGTAAGCAAAATATTGTTTTCTTGACAAAATGATATCAAATGTTTCACGAAAGCAATATTTTTCTTTCTATCACCAAGTCAAAGGCTTTTCAATTGCACAAGTGTGTTTGTGTGTGTGTATGTATATATATTCAGGTGGGGAGAGGGGAAAGTGTGTTTGTGTGTGAGAGAGGTCTGCATTTTAATACAGGTTGATATAGTTTTAAGCTTCTCATTTTTTATGTTTAGATATCAGCATGGCATTGTGTTCAATTTTTCTTCAGTGTGTGGCCATAATTTGGTATTTACAGAACAATCCTATGCATGACTACTCACAGTCGCTAAGTTCATTATGGATTTAGGATTATAGCCCTCAGATTTCAAAACTGACCAGGACTACCTATCTGCCACATCTTTGCAATTTCAGTGTTTGCTGTTTTAAGTGAGATTGTTTTGTCTTTTAATACCTGTATTATAGATATTACCCTATGGTGGAGACAAACCAGTTATGGAGGCCAATGTATACCACATATCTCCCCGAACCCCTAAGTATCTGTTGGCTAATTTTTAGCTGTTTCTGAAAGGTCTGGATGGGAAAATTGAAGTACAGGACCACATTTTTGTTCTGAAGTGCTTCATCTGTACAGATCTTAATAAGGTAGGAAGTATATATTGAATATTTTGACATAAAATAGATGTTCTCTCTAACACATGCAGACATATGCACACATATAGGACCAAATTGAGACTTTTAGAGGTCCTAAGCATTTAACCGATTTTGGCACCCCATATATATCTAATTTAAAATATAACCAATAACAAGCTATAACATTATTTTTCAAAATGAAACAAAACTACAGTAAGAAGGAAAAAAAATGCTTGTTTGTGTAAATTTCCACTTTATTTAGATTTGAAAGGTTTTCTTCCACTTTTTCTAATTGCAGCCTTTTATTGTGGGAGGCCCTTTTTGTGGAACCTTATTTAGGTCCAACATTTGTAGTTTTGTACTATATGAGGTCTATGGTAAATCCAGCAATGGAAAATTTCTGTAGTACCCTCCTTCCCTTGATACACCTAAAGCGTGTGCCTTTTTTTGCTTAATAGTTAATCCAGCTCTGCATGCACACACACACACACACACACACACACACACACACACACACACACATACACACACACAAATACACACACCATTTTGTTCAATGAAATTTATTTCCTTGTCAATGTTGTAGGGGTTTTGTGTGATCTGTGTGATCATAAATTACTCTGTATTTTGGAGCGGTATGTTGTTGATCTGAATAAGCTTTAACAGAATTATTCAAAAGTTGTCTTTGAGTCTATGTTTGTTTTATTAGTTATTAATGAAATAAATATATTTCCTAGTATTATGCAAAATGAATTGGAAGGTCTGAATGCACACTTCTCCATAGAGAACTGGAGCTATATGTATGACTTCTTATAAGCTAACCAGAAGACTGATAGGAACAACTCTCTGCAGTTCTAGTGAGTGATTGAAGACTGTTGCTGAGGCTCTCATTGCGCTCCTATAAAACAAGATTTCTTGGAAGATGGTCATCTTGACAAAATGAAAAATGCTTGGGTGTGTGTGTGCAGGGGGAGAGATGTTAAACCCAGAAACTTTTGGATCATTGATAAATTAATCACTTTGAGTAATACAAAATTGTGTTCATAAAGACATATAAATAATCATTTCATCTAACAGTAAATTCAGATAGGTCCACTTGGAGGCAAAACGAGAACATATGTATCTATATCTAAAGTAAGTTAATACATAAATAAAGCCAGTCCTGCAAGCTTTCCTTGACAAAGGTCAGTAGCAAATAAAATTGTGAGAAACTATCATAGAATCAGAAGAGAGTACATGAACCCCCTACCATGCTGGAAAAGCACAACCAAAGTACTAGTATACTAGTTTGTTTACTAGTATATTTAAAAAGGTGTTTGGCCTACTCAGAGGCATCAAAGTTATGGGCTCTTTAGAAATATATGAAGTACAATCCTTTGTATGTCTAATCAGAAATAAGACCAGTTGAGTTCAATTTCCTTTTTTTTGTAATTGGTATATGTGTATGAGATTAATAAGCATAATATTTCTTACCAAACATGGATACAAGACATTCAAGATGTGAATTTTAAAATAGTCTGGAAGATCACCAAAAGTGTGCCAGTTGATAATCACAAGGATTTGAGATGTTTGAAGAGAATACATGCATAAAGTTCCTCTTCTATTCCAGGTCTGAGAAAGATTTTCCCCCAGAAGCTGGTATTTTCATTGGGAGGACTTCCCATGCACTGTTGCCTGTATTACCTGAAATTGTATTTTATACTAGAATATTCTGCAAATGAAGCATATTGTTCTGTTTTTTGGTGCCCTGTACTCAGCCAGAACAGAATAGAAAACTCACAGGTAAAGGTGTAACACTTAACAAAGGAATTTTATTATGTTGAAGAATCAGAACCCTAACTCCTCTCAGGGTTTGACTAACAAAGCCTTGTTTTGCTGGAACAGATTGAAGCTTGAAACTTTACTGATTTGTTATTGACTGCTTCCAAGAAGATCTACTTTACTGACTTCCTTCTGTCCCCTCTATCTGGATTTTGTTTTCTGCATTTCACCATGTATTTAAGTCTTTTCAGCAACACCTTAAATGTGAGAGATATTACAACTTCCTAGGGCAACGGCGTTCAATGCAGTCATGCCTGCCACATGACCTTGGAGGTGTCTACGGACAACGCCGGCTCTTCGGCTTAGAAATGGAGATGAGCACCAACCCCCAGAGTCGGTCACGATTGGACTTAACATCAGGGGAAACCTTTACCTTTACCTTAGGATCTTGGCACCATAAAAAAAAACCAGCAGCTCCTATAGAAAACTATACAAAATGAACTAAACTCATCCTAACTGAAGGATAACTGAGGCTCAATGCAGAAAAAATAGTCAGAACCTTTATGGGAGCAGGGCACATACTGATAATTTTATAATTTTGGTGGATTATAGTTGCCCAACTATAGCTCACCAAAACGCATTTTTGTGATATGAGACTTTGTTTATAATAAGATTGAAATATACATGGGCAGAGGACATTTTCGTACATGTACGTATCTGTTTATATTAACTTTATTTTTTGCAATGTGAAGCTGTTTTGGACATGAAGCTGACTATAACCATCCTCTGTTTTGAGAAGCTAAACTATAGCCTATAAACTAAAAGTTTAAAAACATCCATTTGAATTTCATAGGATTTAATTAAGATGGTTTCAATGACACGTGAAAGATTGTGCACTAGTGTGCCATCCATTCATTATAGGAATTCTGATAGAAACCCTAACCCTAACCCATGCATAGAAAGTTATAAACAGCTGTGCATATATTATAATAGTCTTTTTCAGAACTGTAAATTTTGTATAAAATAAATGAAGAAAATTGAACTCATTCATTTGGTTGAGTTTATAATATCCATTCTTCAATTAAATGGCTGCTCCAACTGTATTATATTAGCAGCGCTAATTATGTGAAAATGCTATACTTCCCATAAGAGGACGAGGAAGTACATTTTTAAGGAGCATATTGGAGACAAATATTGGAAAGCACATATAATTCAAAAACTTAATTTCCCTTTATTGGGGTAATAATTCTCTTGATTACAACATTTTCAAAAATTCAAAAATTGTAATACCACATAATTGGTTATCTAGGGAATTGTAATTGAAAAATTATAATTAAAACTGTTTTGGAGGAGAAAGATGCTACAAAGCTGGCACAATGAGATCAGTTTCACCATCATCATCTTTATTTGTATTCCACTCTCTGAAAATCTGTATTCTTTAGTTAGCTTCCTCCACCCTCCTAGTCATTCTGGTGCCAGAGTTCACTTTCTACTTTGCTCTTCATCCAGTTTCTGGCTGGTAGCAAATAAACTAGATTAAGGACCTCATCACATGAAGATCCTTGATGCAGGAGACAGCATGGGGATTTACAGGGCAGTGGGACAAATTGTGGGGCATTGGGGCAAATCCATCACCCAATGCCCCATATTGCTTGTTTGCCCATCATATGCCAGAGTTTTTGGCATGCTCCCATGCTGTCCCCATGATTTCTACTCTGAACACAGGTAGTCTTCCACATTCAAAGTTCCCCTCTATAGAACACTTTGCCAATGGATCTATCACAGAGCCTCGATGGAAATAGCTGTATGTCATGTAATGGGATCTGGCGGGCTCCATGCTGGCTGTGTTGGTGAAGTGTTCTAGGACAAGTAATTTTGCTAATGTGATGATGTTCTAAATGTTGCTAATCCCATCCCTCAGTAAATGAGAAAGAAGAATCTCCTCATTTTACCTTGTTAAGGGATCAGACCCTTTAGCAAAGTCTTAACTTCCAATGCATAATGGCTCAAATGTAGTGGAGGAACCTTTGGCTGGCAAATAAGAAAAGACTTTCCCAAGAACCTTGCCTAAATTTTGCAACTTGTCTCACAGTCTTTCTTGTTGCTTTCAAAATCTCAGTGAAGCTTCTATGAAGCTCTTATTTTTCTAGGCAAAATAATGAACCTTTGTCTGGGGCTTCATTTTGCTGAACTTGTTTTCGTTTCCCTTGCTGTATTATTTGCTTTATTATGTGGCCGTGGTACTTTAATAGCATCCTATGCAGTTTTATTTCAGAGCTGTGATATTTTTAATTGTTCAAAGGTGCTCTAAGCTGACATAATATGAAAAAATATAGGAAATATGGATAGGAACCTTTTGAAATAAAATAAAATGTGTGAAAACAGAGACCGTGCTTTTAAACTATGTTTCCTTTTTTATAATAATCTTTATTAAAGTTTTCCAAAAATATGTATAAAAGCAATATGAGTAGGTTTAAGGGGTAGGTTGAGGGGGTAGGTTGAGAGGGGAAGGATAGGGAGGGATAGACCAATAAAGTGGTAGCGGGATGAAGGAGAGGAAAAGAAAAGAAAAAAGAAAGAAAGAGATAAAATGAGGGGATTTGTACTTCCAGTCTTTTCTTCTGTTTGCATTAATGTTTTTAAGTCCACACCCAGGATTTTCCTCCAGCACCAAAGTTCAAAAGCATCTATCTTCCTTTGCTCAGCCTTCCTTATGGTCCACTCTCGCAACCATAGGTTACTATGTGGAATACCATTGCTTTCACTATGTGGACCTTCGTTGCCAGTGTGATGTCTACTCTTCACTATTTTATCAAGGTTAGCCATTGCTCTCCTCCCAAGAAGTAAATGTCTTCTGATTTCCTGGCTGCAGTCTGCATCTGCAGTGATCTTCGCGCCTGGAAATATAAATTCTGTCACTGCCTCCACATCCAAAGAGCACAACCATATTTTTATAATAGGGTTCTAAAGGGAAATCGCCTTCAAAGTTCAGACTAAAATCTGTAAGGGATTCACAACACTGACATGAAAGTCCTCAGCCACACACACTGGCCTAACAGTAAACCCAGTCCTGATGTTCATAGCATAACACTGCATTGATCTGGAAATCAGGCCTCTATATCATGCAGAAAGGTGCCACCTTATCAACCACTCTTAACACGTCTGCCAGGGATGCTGAATGACATCCTCAGATGGACAACTCTGAGCTGAGAGCTGTAAACTTTTGGGAAGTTTTATTGGTTGTCATCTTGAATTTGTTATGTCTGTAATATCAGAGAATAGGATACAAACATTGGAGCCTATTAAAAAGTACTTGACAGAAATCTAAAACTTCAGCAAGTAAAAAATGACTGATGAAAGGCCATTCTCAAGGAAAACTTGCCAAGCTAAGGATAAGGGGGAGAAAAATAAAGACTGACATTATATAAGGGAGAACTCAGACTTCAAGGTTTTCTGTTATAATTCTGAGCCTTTTCTTCCCTGCATTTGTTCATGAGGTCCTGAATTCCAGGTAAATAACACTCTGAGTCTCTTTTTGGTAGACCCAGGTACCATTGATCTATTCAGCCTTTCAGTTTTTAAATAGAATGGAGTCTCTTCAACTGGCTGATATTTTCAGGTTTGCAAAAATGCCAGCCACTCACTCCCTGCCGTACTTTGATTATTCTAATATTGCACTAACTTTGTTGGGCTTCTCTCTGCCAGCCTTTTTTGACAGAATATTGCATTAAAAATGAATCAGCAGGACATGGTTTGGCGAATGTTAAGACTCATATATGGTTTGCATTGCTTCTCATTAGATTTGAAAATGTGTTGATAAAATCCATTACAGTAAAACCTCGGTAAACCGAGCCCTTGTGAACCGATCTGCTGGATTATCCGATGGGCCGCTGGCCCCCCTCTCCCTCCCAAAGTAGCCCTCACCCCTTGGGAGGAGCCCATGAGTGCCACTGCCTAGCAGTGCTTGTGGGCTGCTTCCCAAGGGGCGGGGACTTGGCCCAGGGAAGTAGGACACGAGCGCTGCTGCAGCAGCAGCAATCGCGGGCCGCTTGCTTCACCCTCTCCTCTCGCGAGAAGGAGCTCCTTGCGAGAGAAGAAGGAGAGGCAGGAGGAAGTGGACTGCGATCTTGGCCTGCTTCCCTGGGCCCAAGCGCTGAGCGGAGGGAGAAAACTTCTCCCTTTGCCCGGCGCTTGGGCCTTTAGAGAAGCGTGAGACATGTTGCTAAGCAGAGGCACTCTTTGCGCTTCCCTGGGTCCAAGTGCCAGGCGAAGGGAGAAAACTTCTTCCTTCGCCCAGCGCTTGGGCCTTTAGAGAAGCGCCAGGCATGTCGCTAGGCGCCTGGGCCTACAATCAGGTTATCCGATTAATCCGGGTAACCTGAGTTGCAGTCCGCCCGTTTAAATCGGATGACCGGGGTTCTACTGTATCTGAAAGATCTGAAAAATTATCTCAAATAGATTTTACAAAAAATATCAAGGAAGTTTTTTTTAAAAAAAGATATACACATTTGTTGTGCACTTTACAAGCAGTATGCACTGAATGCATATTTTAAGTACTGTACATTGCTTGCATGGTTTGATGTGCACTTTTTTCCTTGTTAACTTTTAAAATGGTCTTAATTTCAGTGATGAGTAAACGAGCAGACCTTTCAACGCTGTTCTTCAGCAAACGCTTTCTCAGACTATGGAACTCCATTCTAAGATAATTTGGATGGGCCTCCATCTTATTGTCCTTTATCCTGTTGTCCTTCTGCCACCAGGAAAAGACCTTGTTATTCAGGTGGCAGAAAGGAGCTTTCACTGGGGAAGGGTGTTATACTTCCCTTCCTTCTCCAATGTGGCTTTCAATTGTTTTAAATTGGTGAATTTTTCAACATGATAATTTTTATCTGCATTGTAATGCAGGCAACCAACACAGGCACATAATATGGCTCAGAACTGGCATGAACAGCCATCCCAACAGCTCAGCCATGCCAAAGCCAGTTCAGCAGGGCTGAGAATGGGACAGAATTCTAGCTCCTCTAGCACCCTCCCCCCCGCCAAAACAAAAAAATCTCCTCTTATTGGTGCTCCCAGTACTTTCCTATTTTGTCATCATTAAGTGAGCAAAGTAGCTACAGAGGAGTGAGCTGCCTCTCCTATTCCAAAGCTACTCGGCTCACTTAATAATTATGAAACAGGAATAATAATAATAATAATAATAATAATAATAATAATAATAATAATAGCATTGACAAAATTACGATCTGCCAACTGCAAAAAGCCACCCTACTGGGATCTGCACGCATCATCCGAAAATACATCACACAGTCCTAGACACTTGGGAAGTGTTCGACTTGTGACTTTGTGATATGAAATCCAGTATATCTATTCTGTTTGCTGTGTCATACAATAATAATAATAATAATCTTTATTTATACCCTGACACCATCTCCCAGAGGCACTCAAGGTGGCTTACAAAGCATTCAAAGGTACAACACACAAATACAAAAATGGCAGAAACAGTAACATAAAACCATAGCAGCCAACATAAATATATCACTTCATAAAAACCCTCTGGTTAAGAGGAAAGAGCAGGGAACTCCAGTAGGAAGAGATTTTCTTGCTGAGCGGGGGGGGGGGGACTGGGCTACTGGGGGGCAGAAAGGGATTGCCTACCCACCTCCCCAGGCTGCCTGAGCCCGGAGAGTGCGGGATGGACCCCCCACTGCACCAAAATGGGGGATAATCAAAATCCTGGAGAAAGATTCAGACCTTCCCTGTGTTGTTCAATTACGTGGGGTGCAGCCGCATTAAGTGGCTTACTCCAGGTTAAATCACATTAGCCTCTGTGTATTACCTGGCAGTATAGATGCAGCCTTAATTGTGTTTTCAGTTGTATCTGCTGTTAATTCATGCTGTGAGTTTCCTATATTGGAGTAAGAGGTTAGAAATAAATATATCAATCATTGACTTTGAATCTCCATTACTTGGGAGCATATCCTTAATTCTGAACCCTTTTTAGCAAACAGAAGAAGTAACTGGAATTCTTTGACTTTCACTGAATAATGACAATATGTCGATTATAATTTGTTCCAGCAATAAAAGTTTTTTTTTTATTGTTGTAGCAATGGTTGTGATTTCTATTCAGAAACTGGTGCCAATAGAGCAGCTGGTCAAACAAATCTCGAAGAAATGATTCTTCCTTTGCTTTGACAGACCAACTTCCTCTTGGGTTTATGTCAGGTTGAATTCACTGTTTCATGGCTTACCCCAGCTATTATATTTCAGTGTAGATAGTCCAAGCAAAGATTCAAGAACAGTGTTAGGGTTTTTTAATACTACGTCCTGTATATCACTTTTCAATATATTGGATTCAGAAGAGTACCCATTTGTCATTTCATTTCCAGTGACCTAATCTGTCACTTGAGGAGGTTTTCTATATACTTCAGTGTAGTTTTTGCAGTTATAAGAACATGCATCATTTTAATTTATAGTTTCTTCAGAAAAACCTGTACATCGTCCAGCCTGTTTATCTGACCTGTCTATTTATATTCTGCTAAATGCAGAAAGCAATTTGAGTCTTCAGAATGTTAAACTATTTTTGTTTGCTCCCAGTAATTCAAAATACCTGTGGGACAAACAAATGCACGTTGGAAAATCATGTGCTACAGAAATGTGTGACTTGACAATTACTAACAAATTATATCCAGTGTATTGTGCATGAACCCCCGATGGTGTAGCAGGTTAAACCACTGAGCTGCTGAACTTGCTGACCGAAAGGTTGGCAGTTCGAATCTGGGGGCGGGGTGAGTTCCACTGTTAGCCCTAGCTTCTGCCAACCTAGCAGTTTGAAAACATACAAATGTGAGTAGATCAATAGGCAGGAAAGTAATGGTCCTCTGGCAGGAAAGTAATGGTGCTCCATGCAGTCATGCCAGCCACGTGACCTTGGACAGACAATCTACAGACAATGCCAGCTCTTCGGCTTAGAAATGGAGCTGAGCACCAATCCCTAGAGTCGGACAGGACTAGACTTAACATCACGGGAAAACCTTTACCTTTACTATATATATTGCATGCTGCTGCGCATGCAGAGACATTGGTTGCTTTTGCAATAATAGGCAGTGACACCCATCTTCAGTGTCATATCAGGTATGCTTGAAACAATCGATAGTGCCTCAATAGGGCTCACAGCAAGTGGTGCCTGCTCTGATCCCTCTAATACATTCTAGGCTTTGAATGACCAACAATGAAATTGCACACTGTATCTGATCATGGTGGAACATTCAAAATGGCAGATGAACTGCAACTGCCTGCCATAGTTCATGGTGCTTCTGTTGTTTTCTGTTAATAGTACAATTGGCTACAGGTTCTGCATCCATGGATTCACTTAAACATAGCTTTCTTTTTTTAAAAAAAATCCTCCAAACCAAATCTTGATTCTGCTGTGTTTGTATATGTTTGTATATTTGTATATTTTAAGTTGTGTACTAATACTTTTATGTTAAGTCACTTTGAGTCCCCTTCAGGAGAGATAAAGTGAGGTATAATTCAATATAATAAATAAAATAACTTCCTGGAGAAAGTTGACCTAAATCAATATAATGTACTGCATTTTATTTATTTATTTATTTAATTATTTACAGTATTTATATTCCGCCCTTCTCACCCCGAAGGGGACTCAGGGCGGATCACATTATGTACATATAGGACAAACATTCAATGCCCATAAACACATCGAGACAGAGACAACAGACAGACAGACGCAGAGGCAATTTAACCTTCTCTTGAGGGGATGTTCGATTCTGGCCACAGGGGGGGGGGCAGCTGCTTCATCATCCACTCTGATGGCACTTCCTCACTTCCTCATTCCAACGTTGTAAATTAGTTAAACTTGCTTCCCCACTTTTTATAAGTGGTACCTTATTTCCTACTTGATAGATGCAACTATCTTTTGGGTTGCTAGGTCAGCAACGATCAGGGGCTATATTTTATTTTTAATTGATGGGTGCTCACCCCGCCACAGGCTGGCCTCGAACTCATGACCTCATGGTCAGAGTGATTTATTGCAGAAGCTGTTTACCACCCTGCACCACAGACCGAGCCCCTTATATGGCAATGTAAATCCAACCATAGTTATCCAGACTCATTATTTGTTCTTTATACAATGATTGGACCTCTGATATTTATATTTTGATGATCTAAATAACTGGTAGTTTTCATTACCATGTGTATAAATGGAGTTTTACTCCTGAAGCTGGCTGCGTATAGAATAATCTACTAGTGGTGTAATTATGCACCAATTTTCTTCTCATAGGAAGCAATAAATAATTTTAGCTATTTTACAAATTTTCCTCTTACTACAAGGAGATTATGAAAAACATCCTATCACAATTTGGCATCTATTTATGCAAAAATTATGTGTGTTTGTTTTGCACTTGAAGCTGAAATTTCTGCACAGGAAATAATATTTTACATAGAAAATAATGTCTGCTCAAAAAAACCTGTTTCCTGCTCAAAAACATTACTATATATGCAAATTAACCATGTGCAAATTTCACGCAAAATAACTCCCTAATTGCAGCATTTTTTGTTCAGAAATTAATACGTCTTTACCAAAAGAAATCCCGCCCCCTGTGCAGAAAATACTGTTTTATGTACAAATCAAGCATGTGTAAATTTTGCATAGACTAAATCCCAAAGCACAAATATTTTAGTTTATGACTCATCAGGACTTTTTGATGCTCAAAATAGCTACATAGTGTGTTTTAAATCATTTACAAATATTTTTGTATATCCTTTCCATTCAGTCAATCTACTGTTTGACAAATGCTCAGAATATCCATCCTTTTACTTCCATTTTATAGCAATGTTTTAATCTAGATACAGATGGATTTGGACTTCTCACAGTAGGTAGAACATGCCTTGATAGGAGTCAGGGTCTTTTTACCAACAAAAGGAGAGATAAAACCAACAGTCTACTATAAATATTCTGATTTTTGTCTCAGCCTTGTAACCTTTTTATAGGATACATCTAAAACCATTCATGACCCTGGCTGGCAGGTAGTATAAATGAAAGACACATTAGGTATTTGTTGTGATGCATATCTTAATATTTAGTGTTGATTGTAACATTGAGTTTGACTTTGAAAACAAACATCAGGTTTTCTTTTGGTTATTTAACCTATTTGTTAAGCAAAGCTTTTATAAAATCTGTTGTTGAAGGCTTTCATGGCTGGGATCACAGCGTTGTTGTATGTTTTCCGGGCTGTATGGCCATGTTCCAGAAGTATTCTCTCCTGACGTTTCACCCACATCTATGGCAGGCATCCTCAGAGGTTGTGAGGTATGGAGAAACTAAGCAAGGAAGGTTTATATATATTTGTGGAAAGTCCAGGGTGAGAGAAGAACTCTTGTCAGTTGGAGGCCAGTGTGAATGTTGTAGGTAATCACCTTAATTAGCATTGAATGGCTTCATCTTCTGGCTTCTTCCTGCCTGGTGGCATCCTTTGTTCAGAGTCGTTAGCTGCCCCTGGTTGATTCATGTCTGGAACTCCTCTGTTTTCAGAGTGTTGCTTCCTATTTACTGTTCTGATTTTTGAGGGTTTTTTTAATATTGGTAGCCAGATTTTGTTCATTTTCATGGTTTCCTCCTTTCTGTTGAAGTTGTCCACATGTTTGTGGATTTCAATGGCTTCTCTGTGTAGTCTGACATGATAGTTGTTGGAGTGGTCGAGCATTTCTGTATTCTCAAATAATATACTGTGTCCAGGTTGGTTCATCAAGTGCTCTGCTATGGCTGATTTCTCTGGTTAAGTTATTCCGCAGTGCCTTTCATGTTCTTTGACTCATGTTTGGGCGCTGCATTTGGTGGTACCTATGTAGACTTGCCCACAGCTCCATGGTATACAATAGACTCCTGCAGAGGTGATTCAATGTTAATTAAGGTGATTAACTACAACATTCACACTGGCCTCCAACTGACAAGAGTTCTTCTCTCACCCTGGACTTTCCACAGACATATATAAACCTTCCTTGCGTAGTTTCTCCATACCTCACAACCTCTGAAATTGCCTGCCATAGATGTGGGCGAAACGTCAGGAGAGAATACTTCTGGAACATGGCCATACAGCCCGGAAAACATACAACAACCCTTTAAAAAATCATTAATGTTTACATAAAAGATGGATATAAAATGTATAATAACTCCACATGTTAATGTTAATATATCAATACAATATATTAATATATTATATAATTAAGTGCTCATGTTTGTTGAAAACTGTGTTCCATTTTACGCAATTTGATGTTTCTTTTTAAAATAACTTTCATATGACATTGCTTCTTTAGATCATGATATATGCATCCATTGATCTTTGTAAATTAGAGAATGAATATCCTACTGCCAATAAGTAGAGGAATATACTATCTGCTATAATTTACTGTTCTATTTTCCTGAGTGCTTTCAAATTACAAATTATTAACTCAGTAGCTTAAAAAAAAGTACAGGATAAATGATCACATTTAGTTTCCGTCTTCTGAAAGGACCAAGTAGATGTAAGATACCTCTTCCATAGCCAAATGCCACAGGTATGATTAATGGCATCATCACTGCAACATAATTTACTTAGAAGGACTTACACAACTGATAAAAGCATCATGTGCTTCTACTAAACAATAATCTAAATGATCTGTATTTCAGGTTTTTATAACCTCATTTTGGTCTAACCACAACTTTCATGCAGATTTCCTTTATAGTCAGCCAGGATGACCACTGAGAAGAAAAATGAATCTTGTTGCATGCTTCTGCCTGTAATCTTTCAAAAAAGATACCTTGAAGGATGAATAAATTGTTATGCAAAATAAAATATATTTAAAGGTGAACTCTAGAAAAAAAAAGTCAGGGAAGAAAACTTGTTTTCTTTTTTCTCTGTGTTTGCAAAATGTCATAGAATTAAAAATAGTCTGTCTCCCGATAGTACATTACAGCAAATGTAGTCAAACAAAACCAAGCTATGCGATTTCAAAAATAAATAAATAAGATATTGCCAAAATGCTGTTACAGAACTGATTCAGGCAGAGAGAATCCTCCATTCATGCCTATGTAAAGCAAAGGAATTGGCCACCATTTCCAATCTTATGACATAACACATGAGTCTATATATGGAAAAAGACCTGCATCATAGTTGGCAGAGTCTATTGTTCGTCATCTCCCTTCCTTAACCCTCTCAGGCAGAGATAGCAGATACATGACCTTATTGAGCTATAGCTCCCACCATTCTCTATTATTGGCTACAATGTCAAGATATAGTGGGAGCTACATTTGGAGAATATAAAACTGAGATTGAAAGAGCTGCCGGGCCTGCTTTGAAGCCCACTCTGGTTCACCTGGAGGATCAATCAGATTAAACCACAAGGTTCAAACTGATTGGCAGATGGGCTTTGTGTGTTGGGAAGGGTGCACAGAGCCTTTTGAGAAGGGAACATCAAGAACATGGCAGGCGGAGGAGCACTGCAGCTTCACCTTTCCTTGCCGGGTAAGGTGGGCAGGGTATTTACATTTGGAAAGCACAAAAACACTGGAATGTTCAGGACTACAAACCCAACCAAACAAAATGCAAGTGGACTATTAGGCACCCGTCCCCAAAGACATTGCACAATATATTGCTAACATCACTGAGCCCAGCTATAAAGAATCCTTTAAATACATTAGGAGCAGGAAAAGGATAGGTCTTATTTTGGGGGAAACAGCGTATTATGTTGAAATTTAAGATGAGGGATCATCAGTAGTCAGGGCCAGCCCCACCATAGAGGCCACGTGACGCCGCCGCCTCGGGCGCAGGTCCCGGGGGGCACCGTCAGGCTGGGCGGGAGGCGGGGCACCGCTCTGACGGTGCCCCGCCGCCCGACCAGTGCGCCCTGGCCTTGTGGCTCCCTCTTTCGCCGCCTGGGAAGGGGAGGAGGGATCCCCTCTTCCCCTCCCCGGGCGGCGAAGCCTCTCTCTTTCGCCACCCGGGAAGGGGAGGAGGGATCCCCTCCTCCCCTCCCTGGGCGGCGAAGCCTCCCTCTTTCCAACCCTGGCCGCGCCTCCCACGCTGCATGGGAGGCGGGGCCAGGGCACGCTGGGTGGAAGGCGGGGCCAGGGTTGGCCCCGCCTCCCATGCTTTCCAACCCTGGCCGCGCCTCCCACGCAGCGTGGGAGGCGGGGCCAGGGCACGCTGGGTGGGAGGCGGGGCCAGGGCGCAGGAGGCGGGGCCGGCGGGGGGCGCTTTTCAGCGCCCCCGCTTAATATTTAAATTTATCTCCGACCGGCCCTGTCAGTAGTAACAGTTTCACCCTCTGTAACAGATCTTGCTCATTTACAAGGTTGGTAAGTGGCCCACGTTGCAGGACTGGTGTGCGGCCATTTTGTAAGCAGGGCTGATTGTGTGGCCATTTTGCAGCCTTACTTGCAGAAGCTCAGCAGCCAAGCAGCCATTACAATAGGTGCAGTCTGATGCAAATGAGAAGTTGCTTAGCAACTGGAGATAGGCAGAGCCAAAGTGACAGTTGGAGCCAGGGAATTCTTTTTCAGTTGAAGTTTGGAATTCAGGCAGTTAGGAGTTAAGGTTTGGAAATCAGTCAGTTAGGAGTAGGAGTTTGGAATTCAGTTGGGAACTGTGTTTTAAAAAGGAAGACTCTTTGAGGAAATATAGTTAAAGTAATCAGGAAAGAAAGGAATTATATTTGTGAACTCTATGGTCTAGTGTGTTGCTATTTAAATCCCAGGAAAGGTGGATTTAAAATAAATTGTCCTGATTGTGTTTCTTTGGTGAAGGAACATATCTACACAGAAACCAAATTATAAGTACATCCTTTGAAGAGAAAAGCATAAGTCTTTAATGAAACCATTAAGCATTTTTACTGTTCAATATTAATGAAACCATCACGCACATTTACTGTTCCAACTACAAATAAACAGCAATTTCTTGTTTTTTGTCACACAAAGTGTCTCGTGTGTCTCTCTCAATATCCTAACCTAGAAGAGGCTCCTGAATAAAGAATTGATGGCAGCATTGGTAGAATTGGCGAGTTCAAATCCTCTACATTTTGATGAAAGCAGAAATAAAAGCCTCTGCAATTCTGGCAATTTGGAAAATCCTCTCCATTACATATTATTGAAAACCCAAATCCTCCATGTCCTCCTAATATGTCCACCAAACACTCCTTATATACTTTCCCCATCAGCATTTTCTTCCCCACTTCTCTGTTGTTACTATCCTCTCCCTCGGTGCTCAAATCTCTCCTATCGGTGCAGCAATTTCTCGTCTTTTCACACTTTATACCAGGGCCATATTTACTCCAGGGCCTGCTTATTCTTGAGGCAAACATTTGCATAACTGTACTGATACACTATGTTGCATGTTTAGACACAGCTTGTACTTATAAAGACTTCCTCTCTGTTAGGATTTACCACCACACTCTCTGTGAAATGTCCTAAAACTAGCTATAGCCTATTCACAGGATTTTCTTGTGGGATTTACTTTTCAGTGATTATTGTTGTTGTTAGAACAACATTATCTATGCTAAGATTTTTAATGAAAATGGAAAAGTATAAAATCAGGGATAAAGTACAGTACTTACTACATTTAATATAGAACATAATTTATGATTTCTAATGTTTTGTACTCTAAAATTTATTGATTTATTTATTTTATTTAATTTATATACCGCTCTTCTCCCCCAGGGGGACCCAGAGCGGTCTTACATAATGGCAAGATTAATGCCACATATAATACAAAATATAGTAAAACAAACGATTGTAAAAACACACTTAAAAACCAATATCATACCCCATTTAAAACAGTAAAACACTGTGTGGCCATTACAACAGGGCCAGTAGCATTGGGCCAAAAGTCAGAGCCAGTCTGTATTCAATTACACATTAATCCAGCGAATACATCAGTTTATATCAACCGTATCTTAGTATGGGCCAAAAGCTTGGTCCCACATCCAGGTCTTCAGCTGCTTCCTAAAAGACATGAGTGAGGGGGCTCCCCTAATCCCCTTGGCAAGGAGTTCCACAGCCGTGGAGCCACCACCGAAAAAGCCCTGTCTCTCGTCCCTGCCAAACGCACCTGTGACGGTGGCGGGACCGAGAGCAGGGCCTCACTGGAAGATCTTAATCTGCGGGGCGGCTCATAGGGGAAGATACGTTCGGAGAGGTAAGTTGGACCAGAGCCATTTAAGGTTTTGTAGGCCAAAGCCAGCACTTTAAATTGTGCCCGGAAGCTAACAGGCAGCCAGTGGAGCTGCTTCAACAGAGGAGTTGTATGCTCCCTGTACGGCGCTCCAGTTAATAACCTGGCTGCGGAACGTTGGACTAGTTCCAGCTTCCGAACAGTCTTTGAAGGCAACCTCACATAGAGCGCATTGCAATAGTCCAAACGAGATGTAACCAGAGCGTGGACCACCGTGGCCATGTCAGGCTTCCCAAGGTATGGGCGCAGTTGGCGCACAAGTTTGAGTTGTGCAAAGGCCCCCCTGGCCACCGCCAAAACCTGGGGTTCCAGGCTCAGCGATGAGTCCAGGAGGACACCCAAACTGCGAACCTGTGCCTTCAGGGGGAGTGCGACCCCATCCAGCACAGGCTGTAACCCTATACCCTGTTCGGCCTTACGACTGACCAGGAGGACCTCTGTCTTGTCTGGATTCAACTTCAATTTGTTCACCCTCATCCAGTCCGACACAGCAGTCAGGCACCGGTTCAGGATCTGGACGGCCTCCTTGGAAGCTGGAGAAAAGGAGTGATAGAGTTGGACATCATCTGCGTACAGATGACACCGAACTCCAAAACTCCGGATGATCTCACCCAGCGGCTTCATGTAAAATAATATTGTGAGATCTCAGTCTGAATCAGGGCTGATGGGAATACATTTAAACCTCCTTGTGATTTCTTTTTTTACCACTCATATCTCACCTGCACTACATAGTAATTAGAAAATAAAAAGTATCTCCACAGAAAATATATATATTTTTCATTTTTAGAAGAAAAAGGGAACTCTGAACACACTGTTCAGGAATCGCCACTTTATTTTGCCCTGGTCCATCCCTCTTTCCCTCTTTTCTTCCAAACATTACAAAAATTACCACCACAGAAGGAATTTCTAGAATTCTTTCTGCAGGTTAGGCTCCATCTATACTGACCATATAATGCAGTTTCAAACTGCATTATATGGCAGTGTACATGGGACCTCCTCCAATAAAGGTTCTCTTTAGAATGGTGGAACTGTGACTACTGATAATCCTGCATCTTAAATTTCAACATAAGATATTTAAATTAATACATTTTCCTTCACACTGTTTTCTTCTCCTACAATTATTTTGGACGTTTGTTCCCCTTCCCAACAGTCAAGATATGTTTGCACTTTGTGCTCTTGCCCCAAAGCACTTTATAACCATACTATTGCACTTTAGTCTAAATGGCCCCTCCATGCTATCCCCCCTCCACCAAATTGGTGGTCCATCTTATTTTATTATATTGTTACTCATATTATGTTTTAAATGAGCATTTATGGACTAATGTATTGTTCTGCATAATGTCGTTTTATTGAGTTTTTACTCTTTGTAATGTTTTAATTGTTGTACTTTGGTTATTGTTTTCGGGCCTTTGTCCCGTGTTAGCTGCCCCGAGTCCCAGCCAGGAGATGATGGCGGGATAGAAAAATAAAGTTACTTACTTACTTACTTACTTACTGTGTGAATGCATCTGTATATTGTGTTTATATGGAGACAGGAAGAAGTCTGTAAAATACAAGTAACATGAAGTTAAAATTAAACACCTTACATAAGAGGAGTATTAATGAAAGCTGAACCTCATAAATTATCATCTGGTTATCTCAGTAGGAAAGGTCATTTGACATTTCCCATACCTTTCAGGATTTTACATTCACATTTGGCAAGAATGATGGAGAGTTTAATTATCAACTTGCTGTAATACACAAGGGGATGGGTCCCTTCTTCTTGATATGGATCATGGGCTTACAGCTCAACATCTCTTTTGACTTCTAGAAGTTAGGTTCCAGCATCTATCTTTCTGAAACACTTCCTTATTGGGAAGCTAATTTGAAAGCAGTTCGATCAATAATCAGAACAGAGGCAAAGATATCTCTAAGCAAAGCAGGAAAAGGATACATAAAGCATGGCACATGTTTTATAATTCCTGGAAGAATTAATGTTATTTTGAAACAGGTATGGAGCAAGCATAGGTGTCAGAGATTATAACCAATAATTGATTTAGACCAACAATAAAAATGGTTCAACAATGGCCTAAATTATTGTTCTGACAACCTTTCCTCGCTGTGCCAATATCCTGGAGGATTGGTATAGAAGACAAATCCCAGCCTTGGTGTTTTCTGCATTGATTTTCCAAAAAAATATATTATCTTGGGTTTCCTTTGTCGTTATAAAAAGGCAAGAAGAAAATATGAAACCTTTTGGCCTTGTAATTGGTCAGAAGACCATAGATGGAAGGGGAAAAAACAGTGCTAAGAAAGAATGAAAGAATCTCATGAGTAAATAGGGCTGCCATATGGAACAGAATGAAATATAGCCATTTCAATGTAACAGAAGAAATGGCAAACAACAGTAAATCAATACTGTTCCATGGTGATTGCTGTAAGATGTAGTGGAGACAAAACATTAGTGATGTTTAATTAGTATTTGCCAATTGTTTTTCTTTTCCATGAAAAAAATATACTCAGCCTGTCTACAATTACAATGAAAGCAAAAACAAATAATAAAATAACAAGAAAGCAAATAAAAATGAATTGATCTAGATATAAGCCACATTACGAGCCCCTGCTCTCTCCCAAAAAGTTGTCCTTACACAACCATGAACACTTTTAGATTGTATATGGTCATTCAACCAGGTTTGCTGTGGAAAAGGGAATTTGGCAAGGCTGCTTTACTGATGCAGAAAAACTGGAGACTGGAAGAAACTGAACATATTTTGGGACAAAGAGAGGACATAGCAACATTACCTTTGTTTGAAGTAACACAACAACCTGTAATGCTTTGTTACTTTTACATATGTAAAGTTAGCATGTATCATTATCTCTAAAACATATTGGGAGGGAGGGGGAACCAAATACGATTTTTCCATTTGAAAGTAAATTTTGCTATATTTGCTTGCAGAATAAAAATAATTAAGTGTTAGTAAATAATAACATGTTAAATGTGTTCTTGAAGGCTTTCATGGCCAGAATCACTGGGTTGCTATGCATTTTCCAGGCTGTCTGGCTGTGTTCCAGAAGCATTCTCTCCTGACGTTTCACCCACATTTATGGCAGGCACCCTCAGAGGTTGTGAGATCTGTTGGAAACTAGGCAAGTAGGGTTTATATATCTGTGGAAGGTCCAGGGTGGGAGAAAGAACTCTTCTCTATTGAAGGGAAGTGTGAATGTTGCAATTAATCACCTTGTTTAGCATTAAAAAGCCTTGCAGCTTCAAGGTCTGGCTAATTCCTGCCTGGTGGAATCCTTTGTTGAGAGGTGTTAGCTGGCCTTAATTGTTTAATGATTGTAATTCCCCTGTTTTTAGGGTGCTATTTTTTATTTAATGTTTTGATTTTAGATTTTTTAAATACTGGTAGCCAGATTTTGTTCATTTTTATGATTTCTCCTTTCTCTTGAAATTGTCCACATGCTAACATGTTGCTTTTCCAAAAACATTTGCATGAAGCTTTTTCTTCCAAGTATAAAGAAAGTGATAAACTGGACTATTTTTTTTAACATTTTTGGAAACAAAACCCTCACCACAAAGATAAAACCACATTCAAATACACATGTATTTCTGGCAAAGAGAAAACTGGGTTGTATTTGTAAATCATATAAATGTTAAAGATGAGGAAGAAAAAGTGTGATTGGGTGAGATTCAACACCAGGAACACATACACAAGTGGCCCTCTATATTCATGGATTCTGCATCCAGAAATCAATCTACCACAGCTTAAAATATTTAAAAAAACTAAGCCAAAAAGGAAAGCTTGATTTTGTCATTTTATATAAAACCATTTAGTACACTACTATATATAATGGGACTTGAGCATCCATGGATTTTTGTATCCACATGGGGTCCTGAAAGTACATTGTATTCAGACAATAATTACTAAATGAATTTTACAATGGTGTTATTACATATTGAATAAATATATGGACATTCTGCCAATTTGTTTATAAAACCAACAAGTCCCCCCCAACATGTCTGTGAGGATGAAGAATGACGTTCTAATGGCTTGATGCTTGCTTGTTCTTTTTTTGTAAAATCAAAATTACAGTCTCCTTGTGCATTTAAAAAGTGACTAGTGCTTTGTGATGCTAGCATGGCAGCACAAATCATAGAAACAATAATGACAATAATAGTAGCATAGTAATGCAGGCAGTAAACCTGAAGCAATAACTACCTCTGGAAGAGTGGTAATGAGTGATGGCCGTGTTTAGGCAGACTGCTGATGTAGGAATATAGAAACTGGGAAGATATCAACTACCCTGATTTAAGACCTGGAGAGAGTGCAGCATGGAGAGATTGATAGTTCTTTTGGTCGAGGTCCATGGCCCGCATCAGAGCTTTTGGGATTGATGTCACGCAGTGCCATCAATCTCCAAGAGGCAAATGGGACCACTATTCTCTATGAAGAATGGGTCATATTAAATAATTTGACATGAACTAGATTGAGAACTGCAAAATGACTATGGAAGAGTGCATGTTTGTAGAGATAAATACAGTACTGATTCTCTGAACAGTTTGTTGAACAACAACAATAAAAAAACGAGTCTGTTCTTAGTTGAACTTCTGGCACGGAAATGTTGGAAGGAAGGAAGGAAGGAAGGAAAGAGGAAGGAAGATCATCCAATGATTCTATATTACCTACAACTTCATCAGACAGGGTGAATTTAGTGTCCTTTCACTCTGTCTAATGAATAGAGCCCCGTGCCAGACATCACATGATGTCATGTGACTTCCAGCAGAAACCCCATCCCCAACCAGGGTAAAAGTGTGACTGGACGCTTTCCCCCCAACACAGGAGGCTTTTCATGTTGTGCTGGCTCCAATTGAGCCAGAACAGGGACTTGCTGGGTGGGTGACACTTTTCTCATGTGATGGGGAAAGTGTCACTGAGAGGGAGCTGTGCACGGAACAACAGATTTGCCCTGCCACCTCTCTCTTTTCTCCCAGATGCTGAGACCCATATCCTTTCTCTTATATGTGTGTGTGTTCACCCACATTTTTGCCCATGCACAAAATAAAAATCTAAAATAGATAATGAAATAACAAGAGAGTAGCAAGAGTGAAAGGAAAGATTGAATATGAAGTTACACATGCTCAAACCCAAGTTATTGTGGAAAAGTCTGTAGCTGAGTTAGAACTCACTCTTTACATGCAGGGGATCATAGTAAGAAATGGGACGGTCCCCTATCTACTGTCAGTAGAAAAAATATGGAGTTAGATGAACCAGTACTCTGACTAAATATAATACTTAATTGAAGAGGATAAACTAATAATGAATGTTCCTGAGGAGAGACTTGAAAGAAGAAAGAGAAGTAGCCTCACAGATGTACTTAAGCAGTGGTTCCCAACCTTTGTTCCTCCAGGTGTTTTGGACTTCAACTCCCACATTTCCTAAAAGAAGGTAAGCTGGTTAGGATTTCTGGGAGTTGAAGTCCAAAACAACTGGAGGACGAAAGGTTGGGAACACACTGTGCTAAAAGAACAGATACCTGGCAAATGAGAATCAAGGAGAGGAGACTTAAGTGACTTAGAGATGGTTCAGAGTTATAGGAATAGAGGAATAAAGATCACCACCAGGAGCATACGGAATACTAAATAATGGTTTTATTCAATAACTAAATTAGCAAAAAAATGGATTACTGTTAGGCCCTTCTACAGATGCTGTAAAAGTATTTGTAGTAAACAACCAGGTTAAAAGGAGGAGGGGGGAGGTGTTAACGGACATTTAACCAAAGTGCTGGAGGGATCAGGTTAAGACATTAAAAGCATGTGTTAAAAAGGTGTGCTTAAACCCGATCCAGCCTGAAAAATGTGCATCCTTGTATGGCTATATATGCCTGCAGTCATTCAAAACACATGCTTTCCTTCCCTCCCCATGTAGACTGTTCCAGCGCATGTGTGCTTTTTAAAAGCCTGAAGCAACAGATCAGCGAATTGGGCTGTCAAGTGGACACACAGGTGGTTTAAAGGAAGCACAACTGGAGAGCAATTAGAACTTTCCAATATTCATGACTTTACAGTTCATACTCTTAAACAGAGGTTGAATTAAGAATTGGGGAAACAGAGAGATCCGACAGAATATATATATATATTTAAAATGCCTCTTTTATGTGCTGGATCTCATCTACGCACATGTGAATCTGCTTTGTGTTTATATTAAGATATTTTCATGTGCGCATATACAGTCCAGCACATAATGGAAGAATTTTTTTCTTGTCCCCGTCCGCCCTCCATTTTGATCCGCTTCAAAAGAAGGCTGTGAGGATGGTCTGTATGTGGACCTGCTGTCAGGTCCTGGGATTTTTATCTTAGATTAAAAATACGGATTTTGGTGTTTTGTCTGGAAGTGCCCCAGCTCTGCAACTGTTTCCTTCTTTAACATTTCACAGCTCACAGCATGAAGTAGGCTACTTGTTCATCCAGTTAAGCACATAATAGAGATAGCCAGGGCAATATATGAACTGTAACTGCCCAGGTAATATAAGAAATGTTTTTGAGTGGTCAGGAGTTACAAAGAGAATACTGTATCACTTTGCCAGATATTAGCTGATGAGGGTAAGCCAGTGTAGCTTTGGTAAAGGTAAATTGCACCTGTCAAGTTTGCAAGAACCCCTGCACAGCCAGCAAAATGGTAGTTACAGGAAACCAATGGGGCCGCACAAAAGACAGTTAAGAAAATGGAAATCCTGTCTTTACCTCCATCAAACCTTGTTATCGTAAAGTGTGCCTTTACACAACTCTTGGCAGTGTTTCACTTTTCCTGAATGATTTAGAGACATCTTTCCCAGGGTTTCTATCTCAGCAGACAATGCGGATGTATTGGTGCTCAACTTAGAAATGTGCCATTTGCCTGGAAAGTAGGAAAAGTACATGTGTTTTGTTCACATTCAGATACATTTTTTTACTGTACTTTATATATTCCAAGACATTCTGTTACTAAAAACTATTTCTTAATTTGTACTTTGGCATAAATTCGTGGACATTTTATGGACTCCTTGTAACAAAAATATGACGATCATTTACAGGTTTAAGAAGAAATTAATGGGCAGTGGCATGAGAGGAACAAAAATTGTGGCAGTTCCCTTGTTCACCTAATCTATATCAATTCAGTTTAAATCAGAATAGTGTCTGTGACATGTTTATTATTAAAATTATCATGCTCTGTTCTATGAACTATTGTTTTTTAATCCCTGAATTTATTTTTCACATTAAATGTAACATTTAGAATGTTGCCAATAAATAGATACGTAATAACAGCAATAATAAAATTATTATTTCTGTTGCTACTCCTAGAATTACCAATACTACTATGAAAATGGAAGGAGGAGAGTTCTCCTGGAGAAATGAAACCAATGGAAACCATGTGGTTATGACATAAATGTAAGAGTACATTACAACTAGCTTGTCAGGTTTTGCTGCCAACTTTAAATCTTGCAATTCAGGTTTTAGCTTCTTTGCTGTTTATTGTCAGCAATTCCACTTTAGAGATAAGAGTATATTTTTGGTAGCAAATTGAAATTGCTTCAGCTGTCCTGTCCGTTCGCAGTGATTGAGGCAAATAGCACTGAGAAGACCAATGTGCTAGAACTTCACAAATTCCAGTTTCCCTTTGTTTGGCTTCCTTGCCGATAGTTTTAGAGCAGTTACTTTTATGTTAGTTTATAAGGGTGGAGGTGAAGGGAAAACCCTTCTTGTTTTGTGTCAGCCATTTTGTTTGCCCTTTTGTCTGAGGAAAAATGAGCCATTTTGTGTCAGTAAGTTGGCCACGCTCCCTTCTGCCAGAAGTAAAAAGAGCCGTTATAGATCACCAGCTGTGCCCGGCCACGCGTTGCTGTGGCATCTTCCTAAATGGGTTTTTGTTTGTGGAGGCAAGTATGAATGTTGTTATTTGTCGCCTTGATTAGCATTGAATGGGCTTGCAGCTTCAAAGCATGGTTGTTTCCTCCCTGGGGGAATCCTTTGTTGGAAGGTGTTAGCTGGCTCTGGTTATTTCCTATCTGGAATACCCTAATTTTCAGAGTGTTGTTCTTTTTTTACTGTCCAGATTGTACAGGTTTTTTAATGCTGGCTGTTCATTTTGATGGTTACCAGGAACATAATAATAATAATAATAATAATAATAATAATAATAATAATAATAATAATAATTTTCCCAAAGTTCTTTCCAGAACTTCGTTGTTGCAGTTTTCTCTGGCTTTATGGTTACTGTGTCTGTTGTTTGGTTCAGGCTCTGGTAGAACCGTCTTTGGTCTGATTGAAACAGTTGATTTTGTCTGTACTAGATGATTCTGGCTTCATATCTTTCAATTTTTCTGGCTGTTACTGTAATTTGATAATTTGTAATTTGTAATTTGAAAAGAAAAAGGTTTGGATCATTGATGTCGCCATCCCAGGTGACAGTCGCATTGATGAAAAACAATAGGAAAAACTCAGCCGCTATCAGGACCTCAAGATTGAACTTCAAAGACTCTGGCAGAAACCAGTGCAGGTGGTCCCGGTGGTGATGGGCACACTGGGTGCCGTGCCAAAAGATCTCAGCCGGCATTTGGAAACAATAGACATTGACAAAATTATGATCTGCCAACTGCAAAAGGCCACCCTACTGGGATCTGCACGCATCATCCGAAAATACATCACACAGTCCTAGACACTTGGGAAGTGTTCGACTTGTGATTTTGTGAAACGAAATCCAGCATATCTATCTTGTTTGTTGTGTCATACAACGTTGTTGTGTCAATAATAATAATAATAATAATAATGACTCTGAGGGGCATTCCTTTGTTGAGAGGTGTTATATGGCTCTGGTTGTTACCTATCTGGAATATGTCTATCTGTGCTCGGCCACGAGTTGGTGTGGTGTAGTCTGTTGTTATGGAAAATAATGTAATGGGAAGTAGCCTGTGTTTGAAGCTGCAAGGCTGTTCAGTTCTATTCAAGGTGGGCAATGGAGGATCCCCATAGGTAGGAAGGAGCCATGCAAGTGTAGTTTATGTATTTGTGGAATAATGTCCAGGTTGGGAGAAAGAACTCTTGTCTGCCTGAGGCAAGTGTGAATGTTGCAATTGGCCAGCTTGATTAGCATGTAATAGCCTTGTAGTTTCAAAGTCTTGCTGTTTCCTCCCTGGGAGTATCCTTTGTTGGGAGGTGTTAGCTGGCTCTGATTGTTTCCTTTCTGGTATTCCCCTGTTTTCATTGTGTTGTTCTTTATTTACTGTCCTGGTTGTAGATGTTTGTAATGCTGGGAGCCTGGTTTTGTTCATTTTCATGGTTCACAGCGCTCTCTCCTGGGGTGGGGAAAGGGAAGGAAGCCTCGCCATTGGCTCACTGTGACTTTTGAAGCCCCGCCCACCCGGCTAACATCACCAAGTTTCCTGTGAGGATGTTTCTGCACATGCATGGTTAGTAAGTTTTGGGGGTTTTTTTTGGGGGGGGGGTTCTGTAATTTGGTCCTAATTTATAGGGGTTATTTGATGGAAAGACATAGATTGGATGACTATGTCTTTTGTGGCCAAATTTCGTGTGATTTGGTCCAGTGGTTTTGTTGTTTACTCTATAGGAATTGTGTACATTACATTTTTATATATGTAGATAGACCACCAGGGAATTCTAAAGGCAGGATGTGTCTTCTGTTGGTCCCAGAGTTCCAGGCTTTGACAAGCCATTTCAAGTCAGTACTTTAACCAGTTACTCTACAACCAGCTTTATAGTCAATACTACTTTAACCAGTTTCTCTACCCAGTTTTATACTTTAACCAGTTTTATACCTCAACCAGTCCAGTTTAACTACTCATTATAACCAGTCTACTTCAAGCAGTTTGATACTTAACATCCAGTTACTTCAGACCAGTTTTACTATAATCAGTGTACTGCATGGTTCGGGACCCACCCACCTTCGTGACCGCCTTTCCTTCTTATGAGCTCGTATGATCTCTCCAATCTTCTAGGAAGGCTCTCCTCTCATTCCCTCCGACATCACAGGTTCAGTTGGTGGGGACGAGGGAGAGAGCCTTCTCCGTGGTGGCCCCTCGGCTCTGGAATTCCCTCCCCAGGAAGATTAGGATGGCCACATTATGGAAAATCCTAGTTATTATGCACTTTGCTTTGACTCCCTTTTATTCCTTTGTCCCTTTGGTGGTGAAACTGATATGGTTTTAAAACTTTTTATGTTGTTTCATGTATTTATGTACAACTGTGCTTGAATTCGTTTTTGATTTTATACTGGTTGTTATTTTATTGTTTTGCTTTATATTTTAACTTGTCTATACTTTGTCTTTTTGGGGCTTGGCCCCATGTTAGCAGCCCCAGGTCCCTTCAGGGAGATGGTGGCGGGATACAAAAATAAAGTATTATTATTATTATTATTACCATCAAACCAGTTTACTACTCTCAAACCAGTACCTTTCATCAACCAACAGTTAAACAGCAGCTGGTTATCGCCTTGGGCATAGGGTGTCTCAGAAGCTGAAAACAAGGAAAACTGACATCTATTCTCCTTAGGAAAACTGTCTTCTATGTTCAGAATCATTCACGTCTGGCATCTTCAGAATCATTTAGTTATCTTTCAAGTTTTAAATATGAACTTTGTTGTGGGGAAACCAAGTTAGTGCCTAGGTGGAGCTAAACCCAAGAATTGTTAATAAATCGTTATCATTTCCTCAAAAGCAACAGCATGGACATTAATTCTGTAGGGTTCCTTGTTCTAAAAGAAGGCATCCAGCATCCCCTATGATGACAGAAAGTTTAAATATGTTTACACCAAAGATACCTTAACAGCAGTTTGGGTGTGACACCACACCCATAGAAGTACACTAAGAATAGCACCTAAACACAAAGACAGTAAGTGCTTTAGAAGGAAAAGTGAAACAGTAAGGATGGCCCAAAAGGCATATACTGCCAGCTAGGTGTAAGAGGGGAGTCCCGGTGGCAAAGTGTATTAAAGCACTGAGCTGCTGAACTTGCAGACCGAAAGGTTGCAGGTTCAAATCCCGGGAGCGGAGTGAGCGCCTGCTGTTGCTCCAGCTTCTGCCAACCTAGCAGTTCGGAAACATGCCAATGTGAGTAGATCAATAGGTACCACTCCAGCAGGAAGGTAACTGCGCTCCATGCAGTCATGCCGGCTACATGACCTTGGAGGTGTCTACGGACAATGCCGGCTCTTCAGCTTAGAAATGGAGATGAGCACCACCCTCAGAGTCAGACATGACTGGACTTAACGTCAGGGGAAACCTTTACCTTTACTAGGTGTAAGAGGAAACTGGAAAATGACTTTTAAAGGAGAGCAAAGGTATTGCCTAGGAATTTCCATCACAGAATTCTCTGCCTTGTCAAAAATGAAAGACAAATGTTTCCTCATAGCATGCTTGGCTTACAATCTTAAAGCAAACCTATCATGGGGGACTGAGAGTGTGTAACTTGCCCAGGAGCACCCAGTGGTTTTCCATTGTTGAGCAGAGAATCAAACCCTGGTCTCCAAAATCATAGTGCAATGCTCAAACCACTATACCATGCTGGCCTCTTTGCTAGTTCTCTATCCCCCTTTCAAAAAAGTATCAAGCTTTTCAACTTCAGTCAGAAACACATTGGTTAAGAGCCTACACTGGAATGCAGCTCCATCTGGTCAGTTCTGTTTCTCTCAAAGGCAGTCAAACAAACTCTGGGAGACATTTATTTACAACATTTATACCTCGCCCTTCTCACCTGAGGGGACATAACTGCTGCTGGTGATTCTCATTGGAAAGTTAGGACAGGTAAGGTAATTCAAATCATGAAATAGCATCTGGACTCAAAGGAAGCAGTAATTACCCTTTCCAGGGATTGGGAGAAGCCCGAGGTGTTTTGGGAGAAAATATAAATGTAGAAAGCTATACACATGCATATTACCCACAAGATTCAGGCCATTACTACACATTTTTATCATCTCAAAAACTTTATTGCTAATCAGAAATGTTCAGCCCATTTTTGAATCAGGTATCTCCTTAATCTCTCCAAATAGGGCCAGTTTTCCTTTATGTTGGGGATTCTTCTAAATGTAAAGCACATCCTTGTAAGCTGCAAATGCAGGAGTGGTATTAGCGCTATGAGTGCTTAACACTATTAGAAAGACACCTAGATTGAATGTGAGAAGATATTCCATAAACACATCATGGTGCTAGTAGGCTGTTATGATGAATGAAATACAGTTGGGGGCATTTGTTTTGTTTTCTTCTTGGCTGGCAAGGCATCAGTATTAGAATGCACACTGCATTACTGATAGAACGGAGGTGGGTGTGGGCACATAGCAGAGGCAGAAGGACATCACTATCCATCATTTAGACACACAGAAACAAGAAGAGAGAGCATCAAAGTCATACCTATAAAACTCCCCACAAAAAAAGTGCAAATAAGAATAGTAAGGGAAGTACCCCTGCCTACAGTTACTCTGAAAATAACTTGGCATATGAAAGTCTATTGGTCATTTTAAGCCATATTTGCATAGGCCAAATAAATTGGATTCACATTGAAACTTCTGTGAGAAATGTTCATGATAGATGGCTGGTTTCACAGTAGAAACACTAATTAATCTAGCACAGGAGGAACCGGAATTTAGTCCTGAACTTCCATCATTATTATTATTATTATTATTATTATTACATTTAATCTCAAAATAACAAGTAATTTTAACTATCTTCTTCCTGCTACATGGAAATATTTGCGATTCTGGATTTAATCTGTGCACAATTCAGACATGACTGTGTTGCAGAAGAAAGAGTACTTTCTGCCCAAGAAACAGCATTTTCTGCACAATATTCTTTCTTGTGCAGAAAATGTTTTCTATACAAACCAATCATATGTGAATTTTGTGAAGAATCTCAAATTATAGCATTTTCCATAGAGAACACAGCTTGAAAATAGTATTTTCTGTACAGAAAAAGCTTTTTTTCAGTAAAAAAGATTGCTACTTTCTGCACAAAAAACTGCATGCAAATTTTGCACAGAATAAATTCAAAACTGAACATTCTCATCAGTCCAGGATTTTTTCCAATCATATAATGATGGAATCAGTAGAATTTTTCACAGCATAATTCACTCCTCTTTAGTTTTCTCTGCCAAAGAGTGCTGATGCTTCACCAAATTATAATTCTCCAAATCCCATAACCCCTTCCACAATGAATGAACACCAACTTCCTGTGTATATTTCTATCTCTTATCCATATCATTCTTAACTATCTTACAGATATAAATTATTTATAACAAATTTTAATTAGTTTGTGGAGGAAAACTGGCTAGGACTTTGAAATTCTTAATCTTGCTATAGCTTCTTCTGGTGTTCCCTCCTGCACTGTTTCTTTCTTGGATTGTGTTCACAATTTCTTGCTCCGTTCAATGAACTCTGCAAACCATTCATTACAGCTAATTCACATTGACCTCAGTCTTATCTGTAATGAAAGTCTAGCTGCTTAGCTGGAAACGGCACTATACTTAACATTGCAAGATTTTACTGTGTAATCCTCTGGGAAGAGGATTGGGATCATCTATACAGAAGGAACAATACTTGTTAAAATTCTACCTCCCATGCCAACCAAAGCTGAACAAGTTTGGTGGGGCATTTTATGGTAGGAGTTTTTGTGCCTCCTGACTTTTCCCCCAAAATCCCTTGTATTTGTGTGTCTGTCAGGAGGATTAAAGACACAACATTTCATTTCATCTCAACATTTCAATTTGCCCATATGATCTGACCTAAAAATTAACAGTATTAAAAAAAATGGGACAGCTAATATGTAAATTGTTTAGCCCCAAACTTGCAAAAATTCATGTAGATCCTCCCTGTGTTTTTTTGAATCTCCTTTCTAATGGATCCAAAGGAATCCACTCTCCAATAAGGCTGAAATCTTCAGTTTTCTTACATGGGAGTCGATACCACTGAACTCAGTTGAACTTATTTTTTGTAGAAAATGTACAAAATTGCATTTTATTAATGTTAGGGCAGAAATGTTGGACAATCATTTTTTTTCATTGGTTTTTAACTGTGCACAAATTCCTATGATAATTAATTTTACTTCCCTTCAGGTAACTGGGTTTAGAAATGCCAGCTGATCCAAGATTGTCTTTATTAGAACCCAGGATTAAATTCTCATGGAGTTTAATAAAATACAGCACTACCACCCCCATTGAGAAAAGGATCTCAGACCTTTGGATATTCAAATTCAGTAGAGTTTCGCTTATCCAACCTTCGCTGGATTATCCAATGCAGTCTGCCTCTTGCTCAGATCCACAGCTCTTTCTCCAGGCAGCAAGGACTGAACTTTTTACAGATTTAACTTCCGACAAAGTTGTTACTGTAAATTTTATTTGTAGTCAGTGTTTTTGTACTCAATGTTTTGAATACATTGAGATGCTTTGGTACGAAATACATAAATACAGTAATTACTACATAACTTTACTATGTATTGAACTGCTTTTTCTGTCGATTTGTTGTAAAACTTGATGTTTTGGTGCTTAATTTGTAAAATCATAACGTTTGTTTAATAGGCTTTTCTTTAATCCCTCTTTATTATCCAACATTTTCGCTTATTCAGCGTTCTGCTGGCCCATTTATGTTGGATAAGTAAGACTCTACTGTACAAGGATATCAGCATACAAACACTAATCCAATATGTCTTTACTAGAAACTGGGATTATATTCCCCATCAAGTTCAATCAAATGCAACACTTCCCCTAGTAAGCAGAAAATCTTTGGGTAGTCACACACTGAATACAAAAAATGGCAATAACAGGTTTAAAGAATGGGAATACAAGAATGGGAATTACAGAATACAAAGTAAACACTCATCAACCTGTCCTGCTTTCCAGACACCCCACCTCTTGATTCCATTCCAATTCCAGTGTAGGGCATTTTTCCCTTAGAAACTATGGAGTAAATAATAATAATAAATACTAAACTTTATTTGTACCTCGCCCCATCTCTCCAAGGGACTTGGGGTGGATCACAACATGAATAAATACAATATGATACATAAAAATGAAAAAATAAAACAAATAATAACATTTCAAATCAATATACAAACAAACACAATAAAACAAAGCACAAGTAATAATAATAATAATAATAATAAAACTTTATTTATACCCCGCCACCATCTCCCCAACGGGGACTCGGGGCGGCTAACATGGGGCCATGCCCAGAGTAATACAATATAACAAAATATAAAACAACATAACATAGCACCATTAAAAATACAATAAATGCATCAACATCAAGAAATAAAAAAACAGTAAAACAAGGGCAGGCCACGTGAACACAGAGATAAAACCTGGGGTGAGAGGGACATAGGGGTACTCCACTGTGGGCAGGGACATATGGAAGTGGGGTAATCTAGAGGATAGATGTTCGGGGTGGGAGTAACACAGAAATAACAGAAGTTACTCACCAAAGGCACAGCGGAAGAGCCATGTTTTCAAGTCTTTCCTAAAAGCTAACAGCGTGGGAGCTTGCCTAATTTCAGTAGGCAGTGAGTTCCACAATCGGGGGGCCACAGCAGAAAAGGCCCTCTCCCTTGTACTCACAAGGCGGGCCTGGGATAAAGACAGTGGTGCTAAAAGGGCCTCCCCGGATGATCGTAAAGATCGGGCAGGTTTATGAAAGGAAATACGGTCACGGAGGTAGGTGGGTCCCAAACCGTTTAGGGCTTTATAGATGATAGTCTGCACCTTGAATTGGGACCGGAAAATAAACGGCAGCCAGTGGAGCTCCTTAAACAGGGGAGTGGATCTCTCCCTGTAACTCGCCCCCGTTATTAATCTGGCTGCCGAGCGTTGGACCAATTGTAATTTCCGGGCCGTCTTCAAGGGAAGCCCCACGTAGAGCGCATTACAGTAGTAACAAATAACAAGTAACAAAGTTAACAATAAAATTATAAAACATTAGCTAAAAACAGTCATTCCTATGAGTTAAAAAGGGCCTACTACCCAAATTGAGGTGTATCCATATAAACAGAGGCCTTGTCCATGTTAAATTGATTGACTAATCATTGCCAAAAGCCTGTTTAAACAGCCATGTCTTCAAATCCTTCCTAAATGTCATAAGGTTGGTTGCTTGTCTAAATTCACTGAGGAGGGTGTTCCAGAGCCAGGGAGCCACTACTGAGACGGCCCTCTCCCTTGTCCTCAGCAGCCTCACTTGCAACGGTGTGGAAGTTGAGAGGAGGGTTTCCAGCTGAACGTAAGGCGCAAACAGGTTCATAAGGGGGAATGCGGTCATGTAAATAGTCAGGATCTGAACTGTGTAGAGCTTTATAGGTAATAACCTGCACTTTGAATTGGGCCCAGAATCAACTAGGCAACCAGTGGAGTTGCTTCAGGAGGGTGGGTTGTATGTTCTCTGTAACCCACCCCGGTCACCAGCATTTAACAGGATTTTAAAACAAAACAAAATGGGACAGCTAATTTGTGAATTGATTAGCCCCAAACTTCCAAATATTCAGGCTCGTGTTCAATGAGGATTGGGATCAAAGAAAGAACAAATTATTCTGCAGGTGTGGGTTCAGCCTTAGGGCTCTTCCACACAACCATATAACCCAGAATATCAAGGCTGAAAATCTCACAATATCTACTTTGAACTGGGTTATCTGAGTCCATGCTGCCATATATTCCAGTTCAAAGCAGATAATGTGGGATTTTATCCAGCTGTGTGGAAGGGATGTATGTCTGGCATAATAGGAATGTAGCTTCCTAACTAACTCTGTAGGCAATTTTTAAACTACTGTTGTCTGCTGTAGTATTTGCAACAGATGACTTCATGTTTTAAAACAATACAAAGGAAATATAAATAATTTCCTGACATGCTTTCTTGTATGGGTGGCATGCCAAGACAAGCATAGGTTTACATTATTGGCTGATCCAAACAGAACTGCCCAACTCATACAGCCATTCTGTTCATTTGCTTGTGCTAAGAGTTCTAAGACTCTTAGCAAGAAACAGGTCTGTATAACATGCTAGATCTCTTTCTCTCTTCTCTCTCAATTTGGTTATTGCTGCTGCTTTTAATGGTTTATGCTTCTTACCACACTATATTGTAATAGAGTTATGATTCCACTTTATGTGCCAGGGCAACATCCTACAGAATCCTGGGAATTGCACTTCAAGGGAAGAGCATTTAGGATTCTCAGGCTGGGAGATCTTGGGCTTCACTAAATTCTACAAATTGCAGAATTCCATAGGCACTTAAAGAGGAATAATAGCACTATTTATTTACTTAAAACATTTATATTCCACCCTTCTCACCCCGAAGGGGACTCAGGGCGGAGCACAACATATGTATGGCAAACATTCAATGCCGGAACATAAAAGAAACCATAAATATACATAAACACTAAAATTAGTTATCTTCACATTAAAACCATTATTTAAAATCATAACAAGTCAGCCGTGCTGTATCCAGTCAGCAGGGTGAAATTTCCTATTGCTGCCATTATTGCACTGCCCCAAAGGCTTTGTCCCACAACCAGGTCTTTTCCATCTTTCTAAAGGACAGGAGGGAGAGTGCTGATCTAATCTCACCAGGGAGGGCTCTGTCTCTCGTCCCCACCAATTGCGCCTGTGACAGTGGCGGGACCAAGAGCAGGGCCTCCCCAGAAGATCTTAATCTCTGCGGTGGTTCATAGAGGGGGGTGCATTCCGACAGGTAAACTGGGCCAGGGCTGTTTAGGGCTTTATAGGCCAAAGCCAGCACTTTGAATTGTGCTTGGTAGCTAACTGGCAGCCAATGGAGCTGACGCAACATGGGAGTTGTGTGCTCCCTGTACACCATCCAAGTTATTAACCTGGCTGCCTCTCATTGGACTGTTTAAAGCTTCTGAACAGTCTTCAAAGGCAACCCCATGTAGAGCATGTTGCAGTAATCTATCCTAGATGTGATGAGAGTGTGGACCACCGTGACCAAGTCTGGCTTCTCAAGGTATGGGTGCAACTAGCATACAAGTTTTAATTGACCTCTGTCTTGTCTGGATTCAACTTCAAGTTGTTTGCCCTCATCCAGACTGTCACAGCGGCCAGGTACCAGTTCATGACCCATAAGAATATAGTGTGAGTTTTGAAACTGGATTTGATTTTTTTTGGTAGTTTATCCTTTTTTTAAGTTTTCCTGAATTGAATTTTTCACTATGCTTATTTGTGAATATCTTTATTATAAAGTGCATTGAGGTAAGATATAAGGATGATAATGATGATGATGATGATGATGAAGCAAATCTACTGACAACAATAAATATGCATTTTCATATGTATTTTGTGGAAATATATTTTAATAAGTATATTTTGTAGAATGTTTTTAATTATTGTGTGTTTACAGCAATATTGTAACCCACTTCAAGCCACGAGTAGAGGCAGGTAAATAAAATGATTGTTGTTGTTGTTGTTGTTGTTGTTGTTGTTTGTATTATTAAAGCAAACCAACTGTTTTGCTACCATGCAAATATAGTAGAGAGCTTAAAAGTGTCAGCAAAAACAAATCCTTTACATGAAATGTAAAAATGTCCTTTTTTTACTCCACCCACTAATAATATTTCAAACTTGTCTTGTGTGTGTTTGTGTATTCATGTAGTTCTCTATCTTGAGTGATTTCTGATGTCTATAGATATGAACAAGACTACAGTAAACCCAGTAAACACTTTAATTAAGAAACAAGACTTACAGGGTAGTGAATTTATATTGTGCAAGATCCCCAAATGACAAGAGCTGGATCTTCACTGTTTGGGTAGAAAAGTAAAGTTATGAGCTCACTTGCTGATGTGCAGTGTAATTTGTGATTAAGGTTATCTGTAATATCTAACCTTTCGGTAAATGTCAGATGCATAATGACTCCTGGCTTCCTCTCTTCTGATAGCGTCTTGCACAAGGTTCTGTCTGACCACAAAAATCAAGTTAATAAGCCTCTAATGGGAAATGACCAACACTGGAATGGTGCAGATTAAAAGTGACAATGCTAATTGACTGCAAAGGTATCTACATGAAGAAGAACCAGAAAAAATAATTTAAGTCTAAATGAAATTGGACTGATTTGATATTTGAAAAAGCATTCCTTTCCTCTTGTGTTTGGCAGGAAGAATTAATTGCTTCATATTTCGCAGAAAATAGGCTTCTAGGGGACAATGGGTAAATGTAGGAGTGGGGGAAATGATGATGATTAACTCCTGGAGGGGTTTTTTTTTTTGCAGCAGCAGCAGCAGCAGCAGGAATGAGTTTTTGCAAATGCTGATCATTTAAAGCAAGCCAAAAAACACACTTACACAGCCCTTTTTAGTGGTGCTAGCTCATGTCTTATTATGACCTGATGATAAAATTAAGACCACATCAATTATCCATCATTTAAGTTGTGACAATGTTTTTATTGTATCAAGCAATGTGAAACAAGGGCCCCTATGCATCTGCAAGTAGAGCTAGAACTCAACACGTGAAGACAGAGAGAAATGATTTAATAATATTCCTACTTGCAGATGTGCACAATCCCACATCTTTCTCTTCAAGGTTAATCTCAACTGTGCTGCTAGATCCCTTTGACACACCTATGTCTTTAAAAATCTATGAACTATTTTAAATGTGAATTGTATTGTCTAATTGTATTGTATTTCTAGACTACAGCAATGCATTCTACATAGGTCTTCCCTTGGAAAACATAACCCCCTCCACAATGAATGAACACCTGCCTCCTGTATATATTTCTATTCCTTATCCCAGTGGTTCTCAACCTGTGGGTCCCCAGATGTTTTGGCCTCCAACTCCCAGAAATCCAAACATCAGGTAAACTGGCTGAAATTTCTGGGAGTTGTAGGCCAAAACACCTGGGGACCACATGTTCCGTTGTCCCATAGTTGTAGGAAAAGCACCCTTTTTGTGTTTCTTCCAGGGTTGCTACAGACTCAGCAACACCCTGATAGTTAACAATCAACAGCCAGCCTGCAAAGCCTTTGCTGTTGTCAGCTTGCAAAAGTATCTTTTTGATCTTGAGGGTCGCCCCTTTTTCCTGGGGATAAAGTCTCCATTTTGAAAAGCCTTTTTGCCTTCTGCAAAATAGAGAAAAGAACTCAGATGTGCTTGTGTGGTCAAGCCAGGCCAGCTCAGACAAGCCATTGTAAGTACTAACCTCTTGCCTTTAAAACTAGTTCTGAGTTTAGATAGGGAAAGACCTGCTCTTTCTAAAATAGTAACTCAGCACTAGGGTAAAGAATATCCCAGGATTTCTCTGCCATTGGAAAAAGCTCTAACCACTTCGTCTCCAAGCTAGCTTTGAGTTTAGATAGGGAAAGACCTGCTCTTTCTGATATAGCAACTCAAGGTTAGGGTAAAGAGCATCCCAGGATCTCTCCACCTTTGGAAGAAGTTAACCCAGCAGCTAAAGGGAAACATCTGCATGATTCATAAGTTGACTGTTTGTATTTGTAACCTCAACAACTTGTGCCAAGCCTGCCAAAAACTTTGAGAAAATAAAAATCTTGTTTGATGTTCAATTTGGAGTGGCCTTAGTTGCTAGGACTCCTGAGCTTCAAAGTAAGGCCCCCGCGGTCCACCCGGCAAAGAAAGGAGCACATCTTAATTTCAACCAAAGGTGCCTGGGTGTGACGGCACACCACAGGTTGAGTACCTCTGCCTTATTCGTATCATTCTTCACAATCTTACAGATATAAAGTAGTGCAAAATTTTGTAGTAAGGCTATTATTAGCTATGTGTTTTAAAGACTACAATGAAACATCTCTGCAAAAACAGCTCTAGCTTCCTATTTGCTTTTGATCTTAATTCAATGTGATGGTTTTGACCTACAAAGTCCGAATAGCTTGGGGCCAATATATTTGAGGGCTTTTGCAGACACATGTCCAAGTCTGGAGAGAAGAGATGACTATAGAAACAGGCACTGGAATCCTGGAAGGTGATCCCAGGGATCTGTTTCCACATACCTTCAAAAATCTGGGCCTCCAAGGAAGGCCCAGATCTTTAGAGGTATTTTTTAAAATCTGAATTAAACCTAGAAAATCAGATTTACTACAGTTTTAAGAAGTTTAATATCACCTGGAAGCCTCAGGTTAGTCTGTATCCAAGCCCACATTTTAGGGCTATGTAGATGGGGCCTGAGTGACTGCCTTATCTCACAGGAACTGGCCTAAAATGTGAGATTGTTGGTGCAGGCCCTGTTGTATTTTTTTTTAGTGCTAGGAAATCTCTGCATTACCTGGTTTGTGACAGTTGCTTCCTTCTTTTACACAATTTGATGTTGCAGTTGACAAGTGATGAATCCACATGAGAGATTTCACCCTATACTTTTGACATTTCTATGCATTATGGCTGGCTGTGGTCCCCCCCCCCCACACACACACACACCTTTTCTTTTAAAGGACATTCTTGCTACAAAACATGTTTTTAGGAAAATGGTAATTGCAATCATATCATTCCAAATAGCAGAGTGTTACATTTCAAAATGAATTATTCAGTGTGGAGCTATTAACTGCAAGACCTGTCACAACAGAAAGTCATTGAAACCCTTTGTTTTCACCACAGCACATTTCTGGTAAAAAAAAAATAACCTTCCACTGAAAGTATTTTAGTAAGGAATAATTATTCTTGTCCTCCACCCACAACTGAGCAATGTCTTTAATCAACAGGTTGGAAAATGGACCATGGAAGGACCTTTGCTATTCTTGTCCAAACAGTCCCAAACACCATTTTATGTGATTCAAAAAGGAATTATTTATTGACTGCATTTTGCTCCAGACTGGGACACTTATTGACAATATATTTGAAAGAAAACTTTTATCTTATAGTGATAGAAATGTTTGAATAACTCTGAAATTTACACAAACAATTGCTGATGAGTTCTTCCCAATGCTACTTAAGAAACAAACTGAGGGACCATTTTAAAAGAGGTGAACTATGTGAAATATCACCATGAGAGAGTCAGTATTCACTTTTTCTTTGGTATGTGTAATGCCAAACGGCTTAAATTCAATTACTATTACTAAGTAGAATAAAACCTGAGGACCAACTGCTGAATGGCCTCTCAACTTTGATTTAATGGATCTTTTATAGATGGAGCTAGCAAATAAAATTTATGTATGTGTAATCAATAACTTTCCATTTAGTACCACACATCTGTATCTGTAGAAATATTAATTGTTTTAAGAATCCTCTTTGTACTTTACCCATCTTCATTTTTATACATGAAATATAAATTTATCTGCTGAAAATACTACTTACTTTCCAGTATTTTTTTAAAAAATGTCAATATCATGCCAAATCATTTTGAACCTCAACATGGAATCCATCACTGTCCCTAGTTATAAAAATGGCTTTATTTTTCCCACTCTCCACCAACTTACTATTTTGACATGTAAAGAAGAATCATTTTGTAAAATTCTAAACTGTTACAAAGGTAAGAAATGGCAAAATAATAACAACATTTGTCTTCTGTCAGAAAATATTGACATGGTATTACCACAGCAAAATTGGTTTGTGTTGTGAAGTGTGTCTCATAGATAAATCAGATTTTTTTTAAAAAAACCCAAACACTAAATATATTGTTCTTAGAGTTTATATTTATGAAAAACATAGAGAAATGTAAGTGGAATCATAACTTTCGCTGCAGGATATAAAAGAATTATAAAGGTGTTTAATACAGAACAGTATTTCTTCTACTTGTATCATGTCTGCCTATGATATTATTCAACACATCACATTATAGATAGGCTTTTTATATGCCCACAAAGGATTAAGATAATTTTTGTTCCCCTTAGCATGCAAACCTTTACCAGTATATAGATGTGATTTTCAAGAGAAGCACTACATACTAAAAGAAAAATAACAAAAAAGCTATTTGAAAAAATTCTGAAGAAAAAGGATTTTTTTTATTTTATTGATTTATTTATTTACATCATTTTTACCCCGCCTTTCTTCCCGGGGGAACTCAAGGCCACTTACAATAAATAGGCAAAAATTCAATGCCTAAAAACAGTGTACAAAACAACAATTCATATAAAAGAAGATACCATTACAAAATAATTTGTTTCCATGGTTATGATACAAGAAAGCAAATGTGCACAGCTATACTGGTAGGCCAACCTTATCACTGGGCAGAATGAGGCATGTGCCTCTGGAATCTCATTTTGGGTTTCATCATGGAAGGCCAGAAAAGTGTTGACGATTAATTTATTATTGTATTTTATTGGCAAGGACATGAAGAAACAACTTTGGGATTTTATGCATCTAGTGCCCAAATAACTTGACCAGCCTTGAATATTATGCACCTTGATTTGTGTCTGCCTCTGTTTCAGACTGAATTAATTTCCTATACCAACCAAATGGCAGCTATGATTAACTGTAAGACAGAAAGATGCCTAGACCTCCGAGTATTAAAATGCAGCTATTAAATCTTATGGGAATTTGAATAAAATGGCTGAAGGCCTTAAGATGAGAATTGGCAGCTTGAATCTAACAAAAAATGGGGATGTAGGTACTTCTTACTATACCTAAATTATGAAAGTCTTTGTCCTAAAAATTATGACTGGAATACTCTTGGTATCTTAAGGGAATAACTGCACATTTAGTTCAAGTTCAATGCTGAGTCACAGTGCATGAATGCACAAACTGCAAGGGTGTGCATTGCACATTATACATGGATTGTCCATTCAGCTGCACATTTGGTATCTTAATCACTCAATCACATTTTATTGATTAGCCCATCGGCCATATCAAAACATTTAGCACATAGACATACATACAACATACAACCCGCGGTAAGAAAAGAAGTTAAAATAAACAAGCTGTTAACAAGATCCCGTTCAGGATTCTGGCCGGCCTTTTTTTTTTTTGGCATAAAGATATAATGAAGTTTATTTGGCAAAAGAAAAGAAAAAAGAAACCCAGAATTAAAGTAAAATACATGATTTATGAAAGAAAGAGGGGAGGTCTAGCTACACCTGATTTAAAACTATACTTTGAGGCGGCAGCACTATTGTGGGCCAAAGATTGGGCAAAACTTGAAAATAGCAACATTTTTGAATCTGAGGGGAATAGACCTGAGATTAGGGTGGCACTCTTATCTCTGGTATAAAAAAAAGATAGAAAATAATCATTTGGTATCTTGACAGAGTTGTAAACACTGCTGTTCAACACAAGAATTTTGGAGCATAATTATGCTTAGCTCCATAGGTGGAGATTCATTCGATGCAATCCCAATATAAAATCTCAACCATAGTTGGCATTGTCTTTTAGAGAATTCTCTGTACAGCAAAACTAAAATTTATAATTTAAGCAAGGATTATTTCTTCAGGTGGATAGATTCTATCTACCCTGTTTCCCTGAAAATAAGACATCCCCGAAAAATAAGACCTAGTAGAAGTTTTGCTGAATTGCTAAATATAAGGCCTCCCCCGAAAGTAAGACCTAGCAACGTTTTTGTTTGGAAGCATGCCCAACACCTGCCAAACAGAACACCAGAGCATGCAGGATTGGTAAATGTACAGTTGTACATGGAAATAATGGTAGTAACAAGAAATTCTTGATAGGATTCACAATTTGTCTGGTTATGCTGGTTTGTGATGACAACTACTGTACTGTAATAAATGTTCTTTTTTGTTCAACAATACATGTGAATTCTTCTTCATGGAAAAATAAGACATCCCCTGAAAATAAGACCTAGCACATCTTTGGGAGCAAAAATTAATATAAGACACTGTCTTATTTTCGGGGAAACACGGTAATAACTTTGTTTTATCTGCTACAAGCAGGGGTTGTTGTCCCTTTTCACAGAATGATGGGATGAAGGCACTCCTCTCATTCTTTGAGGCCTTCTGATGTGACCCAACTTCTGTTTACCTTCCCATTAAACATATTGGTTCTTATTGTCATTCTGGAATATTTATGCATGTTATGATTGGTTTAAGGTTTTTTGTTAAATGCCTTTTGGTGTTTATAAATAAATAAGTCTAGTGATAGGATTCCAACTTGATCATAGTGGTTAGTGGAAGAGGGAACGGCGGGCAACTGAACAAGGGTTATCTATTACTATCATGCAATCTTCCTTGCTCAACTACTACTCTATTATTATTATAATAATTATTATAATATTTATTTATACCCCGCTTTATCTCCCCAAAGGGAATTCAAAACATCTTAACATAAAGCATTACTATACAATTTAAAATATACAAAAATGCAAATAATAGCATAGAATTAAGCACATACAGCACTAAAAAAGTTGACAGTTAAAAGCCATCAAAATAGTTAAAACTTAGAGCACCCCCTGACTTGATCTTAAACAGCTCCATCTCTAAAAGCCTGCCTGAAGAAAATGGTTTTAGCCTATCACCAGAAGGGCAACAAGGAGAGGCCCATTCTGGCTTCCCTGGGAAGAAGGGAGTTCAAAGTCAAGGAACAGCCACCAAGAAGGAAGGCCTGCTCTCTCATTCCCGCCAACCGAGCTTGAGATGGAAGTGGGAGCGAGAGAAAGGCCTCTCCTGAAGATCTCAGGGCCTGGGCAGATTCATACAAGGGGATGCAGTCAGCAAAATAGCCTGGACATGGACCATCTAGGGCAGTGGTTCTGTGGGTCCCCAGATGCTTTGGCCTTCAACTCCCAGAAATCCTAATAGCTGGTAAACTGACTGGGATTTCTGGGAATTGCAGGCCAAAACACCTGGGACACAGGTTGAGAACCACTGGTCTAGGGCTTTAAAGGTCATAACCAAACATTTGAATTGTGCTCAGAAACAGACTAGCAGCCAGTGGTGCTGCTGTAATGGGGAGTTGTCTGCTCCTGGCAACCAGCAACCTAACTGCAGCTCTTTGGACCAGCTGGAGTTTCCAAGAGCTCTTCAAAAGGCAGCCCTACGTAGAGCGTAACTAAGGCATGTACCACCATGGCCACATCTGGCTTCTCGAGGAATGGGAGCAGTTGGTACACAAGTTGGTGCGCAGTTGGTGCACTGTGGATACCTGGGCCTCCATTCCCCTGCTGTCTATTACATGGCGGTTGTGGAGGACGACAACGACGATGAAAAAGTGGGGTTTTTTCTCACCACAGGTAGATGATAGGGTTACAACTTTAGCTGGATGGGGTTACACTCCCCCTGAAATCTCAGGTTTGCAGTTTGGGTGGTCCTGGACTTTGCCTTAAATCTGAAAGCACAGGTGGCAGTGGTACCTAGGGCTGCCTTTGCACAATTAAATCGTGTGTGCCAGCTGCACCTGTTTCTGGAGAAATCTGACTTGGCCACGGTAGTACATGAACTGGTTACATTCTGTTTGGACTACTGCAATGCGCTTTACCTCAGATTTTCCTTAAAAAGTGTCTGAAAATTGCAACTGGTCCAGAACTTGGCAGTCAGACTGTTCATTGGAGCTGATTCCAGGGAGTGTACCATTGCCCTGCTGAGGCAGCTCCACTGGCTTCCAATTAGTTTCTGGGACCAATTAAAGGTGCTGGTTTTAACCTATAAAGCCCTACATGGCTTTGGTTTAGGATGCTTGAGACAGCGTGTCCTTTCATACAAGCCGGCTCCTCTCCACTCAGCTCAGAGATAGAGACACTTAAAACTGTCTAGAGATGGCACCTTCTTGGGTGCAGCTCCAAAACTCTGGAATGCTCTGCCAGTAATGATCAGAGCAGCCCCCACCCTCTTGTCCTTAAGAAAAAAATCTGAAAACTTTCCTATGTGGAATAGCTTTTAATTAATGATGACAGAAGCCTAGGAACTGTACTTTATAATCATATTTTATCTTCCTGGGAATTTTATATGATTTTACTCCTTTTAATGACAATTTTATGTTTGACGTGAATGAATGGGGTTATTTTAATGGCTTAAATTTTATATTGCATATTTAGCTGTTTTTGTAAGCCACCTTGGATCCTCAGAGAAAGGCAATATATAGAAATTTCCTAATAAATAAGATTTAAATCTGTATGGAGGCAATTTTGGCTAGGAAAAATCCAGGAGTTCTGTCTCCTTTCATAAGGGCCAGTCTAGGACAGGTGGGCAGGTCTTCTATTTTGTTTTGTTTGTAAAATGATAAATATTTTGGTTGCAAAAGTCACCATGCTTTAGTGCACAGAGGCAGAGAAAGAGACCATTAAACCACCTAAGCTGTTCCATGCATCCATTATAATTTGGGCAAAGAAACATTCACAGATATTTTGGCAAAGAATAGGACACAAACGGAAATCCTGGAATGGAAACAAAAAGTCATGCATTACTAGCATCTATTAAAATAGCATCTGTCTTGGTTTTGGTTGTTTGCCTGAGAGGCCTTTTACACTTTCACAGGAGATGCTCAACCACCATTGTCAACATATTTACCAGTTTAAGCTGGTTTACCATGCTGCCTATCTCTTTCATGCATCAATATTATTTCCACTCCATGAAAGTAAAAGGAACACCAGCACACAATTCGAACTTCCTTTACTACTCTGTGGCAGTCCATCTGCCATTGGCATACTTGTCAATATATTTTAGCTGCAGCATTAGCAAACATCATGAGTGTTTCCTTTATCACATGTCCAATATAAAATGGGTAAAGTTCAGGTTCTTTATTAAATTTAACTCCAAACATGCAGCTTAATGTAGTCTCCATACAGGCATATTCCCTAGGATTCCCACAGGAATTGGACACAAAAGATGTTTTCAAAAGGCATATATCCAATGCAGTGAAGGGGACTTCACTGCCCAATAGAGTCAGTAGTGATTCATACTATAGAGGGGCAATGACCAGTGAAATTGCTCTAGTTTTTAGTTTATACAACTAGTGTGAGAAGGGATTCTGGCAGAGATCCTGCTCCTTACTGTTCCATTGGAGATTGCATGTGGGAGTGCAGTGGAAACAAGCTGAATATCTCTTATCTGATATGTTGGGACACCCCTCCCCCCAGTCTCTTTAAGACATTACTCATGATGTATAGTCACGTAGTGAGAACTGTCTCTGGGCCAGGTGTCACTCCCTCCGATCATCCCCAAGGACATGCGGGCATCAAACAATTATTTGGCTGTGTTGTCGAAGGCTTTCATGGCTGGGATCACAGGGCTGTTGTATGTTTTTCGGGCTGTATGGCCATGTTCCAGAAGTATTCTCTCCTGATGTTTCACTCACATCTATGGCAGGCATCCTCAGAGGTTGTGAGGTATACCTCACAACTTCACACCTCACAACCTCTGAGAATGCCTACCAGAGATGTGGGCGAAACGTCAGGAGAGAATACTTCTGGAACATGGCCATACAGCCCGAAAAACATACAACAACCCAGTTATTTGGCTGCATCTCTTGACCTATCATAACTGGAAGGCCATCCTGAGGACACTCCCTCCCAAATCTCAATCCTCATTCCTGGCCCCACCAAGTCTGGTTTTCTTCACTTTTTGCCTGCCGGCTGTGGGTCGGCCATTTTGGAGATGGGACTCACATCTAAATATGAAATGAATTTGTTTCATATACCATTTATACATATCACCTGACAAAATTTAATAGACACATTTCAATTTTTTTTGCACTAAAACAAGTTTATATGCAATTGTCACTATCGCAGTCATGTGGGCAAGTTGAGATTTTGGAGTATTTGGGATTTTGGATAAGGGATGTCTAATCTGTATATAATAATGATCGACTACAAAAAAAATCAGAATGTAGATTTCTAAGCACTCACTAACTTTCCCCTGGAAGAGCAATTCTTTCAGCACCTATTATTTATTTATTTATTACAATATTCATATCCCGCCCTTCTCACCCAATAGGGAACTCAGGGCGGCTTACAATAAAACACATATATAAAATTGTATAATACATTGTGAATCAATTTAAAAGTTATTAAATTACATCAGACCTTCATAAAAACACTTATAAAATACATATGGGTATGTTCCAAGTCTAAAAGACTGGGTCTGTCAATTGAGTTCCAGCATACATAATAATAATTAGTGCTGCTAATTGTTATTTGAAAGCCTGGCCCCACAACCAAGTTTTGACTTTCCTATGGAAAGATAGGAGGGAGGGAGCTTGCCTGACTTCAATGGGGAGGGCGTTCCATAGGCGGGGAGCCACTACTGACAAGGCCCTATCTCTCGTCCCCGCCAGCCGCACCCGTGAGGCTGATGGGACCGCGAGCAGGGCTTCACCTGACAATCTTAAGCTTCGAGGTGAGTCGTAGCGGGGGACACATTCGGACAGATAAGCTGGGCTGGAACCCAAGGATTTTGTTTCTTTCATGTTTATGAAGGAATCTGAAAATTCTGAAAAGCTGCTACCAAAACTGAAAGGAATTTTCAGCCATATCTACTTGTCAATCATTTCTCCAGTAACCTGTGTTGTTTCTTGTGTTCTGTAGAAATATTTGAACATAGATCCTAGGTGTGGTCTTTTCAGCAGACTGAGAATATAGACTCTGTAGGAATGCCAATCAAGTCAAATTCCATGTATGTTTCTTTTCTTGATGTCCTAATTCAGAGATTCTGAATTTTTTCCATTCGTGACCCCTTTTGGCCCAATAATTTTTATGTGATCTCAGCTATATAGGTTATAAAATAGGCATAAAAACCAAACATTACTGACAACAAATCAACATTTGCAAGATTTGCTAAATAGGCAGATTTTTCTTTTTATGAAGTACAGCTGAAGCATCTTCTACAGAGTTCACTATAAATGCAGGACAACAGATTTTTGTAAGTTTAAAGCAGCCATTAGGTGACATTTACAAAAATGTTACCATTGCCAAATTTTTCAGAATCCCAACATTGATCTAAGGGGACCCCACTTGGGGTTGAGACCCACAGTTTAAGAAGCCGTGTTCTAATCAATGTGTAGCATTTGATGTGATGATCCAGTTCAGTAGTGGAGAAGGGATGGTTTTTGAGCCCCAAAGGCCATTTCTGTAGTCCTGATGTTACTCATTTTAAATAAAAACCTATTTTTAACTTTAAATGACCATATACTTTCTTGATTTCCTATATTTCCACTCCTCCCTAGACTTTTTTAATCCTGGGATGAGTTCAATATGGGAAGTGGTTTTCTTGTTTACTTTGGGGATGGAAAATGTCTTCCCTGGTGCCTAAAATAGACCAGCAGAGCAGAAAACCCACCATGGAATATTTCCAGTTTTAAAGAGGAGTCATGGGAAGGGTCTTGCAATCCTTCAAGGTATAGCCATGATCATTTCACCCACCTAATGAAGGTGTAGCCCTTGGAGTGTAAGCTGTTGTTCATCCCATGGTCTAGAAGCAGGGAAAAAGCTCTTTTGAACAATCCATTAGTAATCTTGTATCAGCAGAATAGTTTGCTGACAAAAAATATGCTTACCAATTGCCACATACCATGGATACCTTGTTGATTGTTCGAAGCAAGGTTTGGTGAGGAGATGGGTCTAAGACTAGATTTCTTCCTCCCCTGTGGGAACATAATCCAACAACAATCAAAGGGGATTTATGATTTTATCATATCGCCCCAGAAGTCCTTTTATAAAACTTTATGACTTCAAACATATATAGGCTTGACTTTTAAACTGGAAATATTGAGACTTGAAATATTTACCACAGCAGGGAAGAAACAAAGGAACAAACAAAACCTACGAAAAAGATGAGTTGCATTTTACAGAAATGAAAATGAAATATTGATACAGCATTGTCTAATTTTGTAGATTTCCTCTCCCTTACTTTCATTTTAGTAAACTCCACCTAGCTGATCAAAGTATCCCAAAGGTCCCACAAAAGAAATGTTCATTAGTAGATTCTGCAACTGATTTGGTATTTGTCAGGATGACATTTAATTTAGTTTTGGTGGGTTGTGTACTTAATGGAGTACTATGAATTATTAAAGGTAATAAAGAAAGGTTTGGGGTGGCATCCCTTGGTCAACCACAGAATTATCAATCTGCCATGGGTGCAACTATACCCTAGCTCTATTCCACTGTAAATAACAGCAAAGGATCTCTTGGAAACTGTTCTGTTCCTGAGTATCCCTTGAGGGAACAGTTAAAAAGTGAGGTTGTTTGGCTCCATTGACTGAAGATATAAATTCAGGGTATAGTGACCTTCATTAGATGGATGAAGAGTCAGACGCTAGGACAGCTGGTAATAACCAAGAAGACAAATTATAGTGTTCTATCTGTGTTCTAACACCTTCTCAGCAGTGGATTAAAAGGGGCTCTAACAAAGGTTTTACAAAGACTCGCCTTTCTTCATGTAGAACATTTAACTTCAAAGAACCACTTGGTGCAAAAACATGCCCTTTCTCCAACTCCTTCAGGCATATATCCTTCTCTCCCATTGTGCCTTACATTTATTTTTAAAGATGGAAGGAAAAGAATTTGCACATGTTTATTTAATAAACCAATCAACATTTCTCTCCTATAGCAACTGCAGTGTTTGGTACATTTGGGTCTAATGTGCAGGCGTGGCCGTTCTTGCTGTCTATGAATAAGGCAGGCTATAAAACTGCATTTCTGATCACAGATATGTTCTACAATTTCTTCAAAATGAGCAGGAGGCCCCTGTGCTTTTGTTCAATATTGAAATGCTTCAGGTTGTCATTCCGTTGGCTCTTGAAATTGATACAGAAAAGCTGAGAGATACAACTAAATGGATATGAGTGGCGGTTCAAATGCCATTCAGTTATCGTTAGAATTGAAATTGGATATTATATTAGCCAGGAGGAGGATATCAGATATTGGAAAGCTGCTTTTAAAAGGAAAGGAAGAACAGAAGGCGGGACTGGCTGATGTTTGTTATTGCTTTGGTGAAAATGATTTGTTACTCATTTCTTAAATATTTTTCATTATCCTTCTCCACTATCATTTTCATCATCGTCATTGTGGTGTTGCTGTCATTTTTGTTGTTATTGTTGCTGATGTTGCTGCTATTTACACAAATATACTACAAGTATATAAATAGCACCACATAATTCCACCAAAATGACCTCCACAAAAAACTTTCCAGGAATGACAAGTAAATGTTACTTATATTGAAATAGTAATATTATGGACCATTTTATTACTTTATAGCAATAGTTCTCAACCTGTGGGTCCCCAGATGTTTTGGCCTTCAACTCCCAGAAATCCTAGCAGCTGGTAAACTGGCTGGGATTTCTAGGAATTGTAGGCCAAAACACCTGGTGACCCACAGGTTGAGAACCACTGCTTTATAGAAAGAATTATTCCAAAAAGGAACATATCAATTTAATAACATGTTACTTTGCTGCACAAATCCAATGTGTTTGGTAGAAGACATATACTCATCAGCTTAGCTATTCAGTCCCCCTTCAGATGTGTCTAATTTAGTCTAGGATTGGGGGCCAGGATTAATGTTTGCCCTTCTGAGAGGAAAATGAGAATCAGCTATGAGTCTTCAATACCATGCCCGAAACATCTGAATTCAGACTCTACAAATTTTAGTAGTATAAAGGAATCATACATTTGGACTGAATACAATTCTGCCATTTCTGTCTGAACTTGTTAAATCAATCTTTGTCTGTGTAATGGACAAAAGACCGTTTCATTTCGAATCATGATCCATAGACAAAGTAATCTAGATTACAAAGTGCCAGACAGAAAACTTATCGCTGGTAGAACAAAGACATAAATTCAGATGATTAAAGTCAAACAATACTTTTAACAACAGGATCCCACAAAAATATATCCTGATACTTGTGTACTTTTTGAGCATACTCTTAGAGTTGATTGGGAAATGTATACTTATAACTCCTGGCCATTTTTTTAAAAAGTAAATAAAATGACATATCTCCCAAAGAAGTATGCAAACCTATCTACCTTTCTCTCTTTCCTTGCCCACCCAAAGTGCAAACTGCATACATTAGTTGCTTTGTATGATCTGGGATTCTGGGTTTTCCCATTTCACTTCAGTAACCTGTCAGCTCTTCAATAGAAATTGGATCAAGCCTGTATACATGGTCAATATAGAAGGACTTCTACTCTGTGCCAACTCAGTACTGGCACTATAGTGCAGCTTGGAGCCTGTTTGAGAGGAAACAGTTTCTCTGTGAGGATGACTTGGCATGGAGCTGCATGACATGGTCAGTATAGATGGGCTGTATGAAAGCTTATGCTACAAACTTTGTTCTTTCAGGTAATCTCTAAGGTTACAATACAGTGTTCCCTCACTACTTCGCGGTTCACTTTTCGCGGATTCGCTATTTTGTGGTTTTTCAATAAACTCTAAAAGACTGTTATAAATAATAAAAAATTACAATTTCCAGCCTAAGGAAGGGAGGAAGGAGAAGCCGAAGGGAGAGAAAAGGAGCCCAAGTGGCAACGGGAGAGAAGGAGGCGATTTATCAACACACTATTGGTTGATAAAGACATAAAATAGTGTATAACTACTAAAATAATGTATAAATATTGAAATAAATATAGTGTCCCTACATCGCGGATTTTCACTTATTGCGTGTGGTCCTGGAACCTAACCCCAGCGATAAGTGAGGGAGCACTGTATTCCTTTGCATATTTACTTAGGAAATATTTATCTGAGAAAAATACTGAGATTTCACACACTCTCAATCACTTTTTTTAAAGGCCCAGTTGTGGGATTTTCTTTGATTATTCTCCATCACGTCTCTGCCCACACTCTTCACCTTTCTGAACATTGATGGCATCTGCCTTTCTACTGCCACCATGTGTCAGGATGATCTATGTTTTGGACTTCAGCTCCCACAATTCTCAACAGCTGGTAAGCTGGCTGGGATTTCTGGGAATAAAAATCCAAAACACCTGGAGGACCAGAGTTTGAGAAATATTGGTCTAGATCATGACTGAAGAGGCAAATAATGGCAGGCTGTCATCATGGTGGCTGGTATTGCCAGTTGCAACTGTAGCAGGAAAGAAAGCCCCCCAAAAAGAAAGAAAGAAAAAAGGAAGGAAGGAAGGAAAAAAGGAAAGGGAAGGGTATGCTATTACTGTCAGAAGTACTTTGATTATGTATTTCTGCATGGTGGCGGTCAGACTTGATGGTATTCTCATTGAGGGCACTTCTAGACTTCACAGAAATGCAAGCCAAAGTGGGTTTTAAAAACCCACTTTGATGCGCATTTCTGTTCCCACACCTCCTCCCCAAACCCGGATTTTCCCAGAGAGCTGTCCCCATGCCATTGCGGTAAGTACCATGATGGCATGGGGCAACCCACCTAACTCTCCTCCCCTAAATCGCCTTAAAATAAGAAAAAACTTACGTACCAACCTGACACCTCTCTCGAGGCCTCCTGGTGAAATGATGTGTCAGGAGGTGGCGTGCTCATGGGCATTATGGCAGCCTGATAAGTTTTTTCCTATTTTAAGGGCTTGGGGGAGTGTGGTCCAGATCTAATAGGGTATCAAATTAATTTGGAATAAAGCAGGTTTTACCAGCTTTATCTCAATTAATCCTCTTTTACCCGACACGTCGTTTGGACGCCTCTCGTAAAAGTCCAACTGGGCCCAGAGTTGCATGCATTTTGCTAGACATTTTATTAGTTGCTTTTTTCCTGATTCTTGGCACTGTGAGTTATTGTTTTCTGTTTTATCACTGCTTTGATATTTTTAGCACTTGGTTTGCTTGTAACTTACTTTCACCGTAAAATACTCTTGAATATTATTTTTAAAATAAATAGCATCAATTATCTACTACAAATAAAAATGGCCAGAGCTTTCATGAGTAATTATGAAGGCACAACCTTGAGCTTTATGGTATTCACAATCCTCACATAGCCCCTAGTTTAGGGGGCACATAGTGTTTGTGAATGTCCACCAATCCCTACTTCCCAGGAACAGCCACTGCAATTGATAGAGTCTATTCCCCTGTTACTTCATTGACATTCTCACCCACTCCCTTTTCACAAGTGATCTCTGATTTGAGGGAGAATTGTGATAGAGCCCCAATTTCTGCCTGTTGCAATGGAAATTGCACAAGGGAGCATCAGTCAGCTCCTCCCTTAGAGACAGGGGAGTGGACCCTGTCAATCATAATAGCTTTTTGTGGTCAAGGGGGATTGTGAAGGTCAGTCCATAACATAAATATGAGGGTTACATTTTCATCACTCCCCAGAAGGATTCTAAGCAGTAGACATAACCTCTATCCTTTTATGCTCCTTTCCTTTTTGCAACAACAATCATACATCTTCATGCACTCTGCTCTGCACACCCATTTTTCTAATGTTCAATAAACCCCTTCTTCATAGACTGGTTTGTTCCACATGACATCTTGTATTCATGCACCACAGAGACCCTGGCTTCTGCCATAAGCTTTCTTCCCTTTGTATTTCATCCTTGGAATAGAGTTCTCTGTGGCAAGCAACCCCCAGCTATGGAAGCTGTGCCCTACATTTGTCCCCCACCTAAGCTGAGTTCGACATCATAGCCCAGTACTGTCTTCAACCAAGCATATCACAGTGGGTAAACTTCCTAAAGGTTCATCTTTAAGTACTAAATAAATAAAGCTGTACTACTATGCAGTATTTGAGGGAAGTTCACATTCTGCAGAGGCAGTCATTAGTTTCGAGGAGTAATTTCTCAAATAGAGAAATTAATTATAAACTGTCTGTGACCATATTTCAGTTTATGAATATTTGATATCTCATTCTGCATGTGTTTGGTAAAACAGAAGCTAGAATTAAAGTACCTGTTTAATTGATTCTAAATTTTGCATAAATGGAACATTAGCCCAAACAGTAAATGTTAAAAGAAACAGTTTCTTAGAATAGCAAGGGAACCTTGGTGCATTTTGCCAGGTTATGAATTATAATGTGTTGTCATCATCAATGTAAGTTGTTATAATTTACTCCTGACATTCAGATTTAGCTGTTGGGCATATTGTTGGAAATGTATCCTATTCACTTTCCTGCCTTCTAAATGCCCTTCATGTTTCCGTAAAACAATCCAATCAAAACTAAAGACCAAAAGCGCTGTAAAACAAATCAAGCATACAAACAGTTCCTAAGCATTCCTGTTACACTCCATCCTTCTTTGGCCTGAGGCTTTTAATTTTCTTAAGCTGTGCCCTGGTATAACTAAGCTTCCCAAAGAAAATACCTGTACGTGGTATTATTTTCCTCTCCAATTTGGGCTAGACCTTCTCAACATAGAAAGCATCTAGCAGGGACTTAAGAGTCTTTAAACATACAAATTGCAAAGAACTGTGTTTCTTCCCAGAAATTAAACTAAACACCAGTTGTTTGAAAGCTGTGGGTTACAAATAATAGCTGGCATTCTCTTATTAGGTTATGATATCTGAATTCCAGCATATGCTATTAGAATCCACTTTTTGTTATTGCAGAAGTTCATTTTTAAAGCAATGACACAATGACCAAAATCCATGAAACTTTACTTTTTAAACAATGCAGCTTTCCATATTATTATTTCCATGTCCTTGGAGAGAGTGAGGATCAATCAAGATGCATTTAGTTATTTTCCTGTTGCTGAACATGCAGCAAGGACATCATCTGCAGTGACTTCTAAAGTCTCTCTGCTGCACATGTACAGATATAAGATAATAGTGTTTGAGACTACTCTGTCATTTTAACTGCATCTATACCAAAAAAAAAAATATCTGGAGTACTATAGTCAGGAGCTGATCCAGATGCAGCACAGAAGTGGTGGCAGCTGGGCCAAGAGTGGACTCTGGCTGCCACCACTGCTGTTCCATTGGTCAAAAGTAGTTCCCTAGCATAGCCTTGCTGGTGATGTTGCTTCTTTAAAAGTCAGAACAGTGCACCCAGCCACATGGTTAGCAGAAATGAGGTCACCAGCAAGGCTCTGCCAGAGAGCTGCTACTAGCTGGTGACACACTGTTCGACACTGGACAGAGATCCATCCCAATCCAGCTGTCCACACATCAAAAACACAAGGGTTGTTCCGTCCCCCAGGACGATGGTTTGCCTTGCCTATTGGTCGTTTGTTTGTTTTCCCTCCTTTACATTTTGTTTCAGCCTCTGGCTGCAAAGGCCCAGGAAAAGTGGCTTGGAGTCTGCAAGAGCTGGCTGCAGTCTTCTTTGCAATGATTGGTCAAAGAGTACAACGTCTTAGGACCGCCCTTCTTTACCAGGGTCTAGTCTCCAAAGAGTTTCTCCTTCTATTATAGGCAGCGTGATTAGGGTGTAGTGGTTTTATAATCACCTTTGCCTTCTGGAACCAGGAATAATTCTGTAACTAAAACCTATAGAAATGTGTTTCATTTTCTGTAACTTTAAGATCTGTGCCAAGTTTACAACTTTGTATGAATAAACATCCTTTTTTTTGAAGTTTTCCAGACTCAGTCGTTCAATATTTTTAGGACAGCTTATAGGGATTTGCAGTTCGCCCGGATAAAGGACGGCACGTTTCAGCTTTATAGTTTTTTTTTTTTAATTGTCTGGCGGACGGCACAAGGGTTCTTCCTGGAAGCTCTGAAGTAAATCCCATTTCCCCTTGCATTGGATTAATAACTGTAAGTAGTGCAGGGTTGTTGTATGTTTTCCGGGCTGTTTGGCCTTGTTCCAGAAGTATTCTCTCCTGACATTTTGCCCACATCTATGGCAGGCATCCTCAGAGGTTGTGAGGATGCCTGCCATAGATGTGGGCAAAACGTGGCCGAAACGTCAGGAGAGAATACTTCTGGAACATGGCCATACATCCCAGAAAACATATAACAACTCTGTGATCCCGGCCATGAAAGCCTTCAACAACACATTGTAAGTAGTGCCTCTGCTTGGAAACAGCTGTACATTGAGTGGATTCTTTGCCACAGTTGCAAGGTGAGTCCATTTTAGACCTTGCTCATACATTCATGATTTCCTATGTAATGCTGCAATAAGGAGTTTGTCACTCTAAGACTAGTTGTTTAGCATGAGAGATCAATTGGTATTGATGAGATCACTTTTCAGAGACAGCCACTATTGAATCACAGATAAGACTTTGTATATACAGAATACATTGATTTGTGGATTTGGTTATTTAATCTGAGCAACCCTCTCAGGAACTGATAGGGATAGCTGTCATTTTAGCTTCATTTGAAAGGTTGAAATAAACATGTCACTCCCCCTTTCATGAAATTCCTTTCCAAATAGAAAGGCATTTTCCTTCTGCCTTGTGTTAATAACATTAGTTAGGATTAAATTTATATAAAAAGTTGATTTCAGAAATTAATGAGCGAATGAATTCGATAAAACAGACAAGACCAAATGAAAGTTTTCTACTGGATACAGTTAACCAAAACTGCTTTGAGGTGACACACGAAGTGAATCATAAAATTAATCTGAAACTGATGAGAAAGCTCCTTGCACAATTCACAATATACTACATGAAAAGAGCCAGATAACAATCCTTTATTCTAGAATTATTTAATCAAATAGCTTCAAGAAAACTTGTGTCAATGACAGTTATGATGGTACAAGTTTCCAGACTATGAACTATTTTATTCATCACTGAAACACCACACAGAGCATATCGGATATTGACAAATGTTTGGCCTAGGAAGGATTTACAGGTGTCTTCCTACCTTTTCCATGCTGTTACACTTTCTATATTGCAAGGCTTTCCATCTTATTTTGTTTTTTCTCTCCATTGCCCATACTTAGAGAGAGCCTGAGCCATCATATACATATTATATTTTTTACGATCCTTCTTGGATAAATATAGATTTTACCTCACTTGCTTTTCCATCTCAACCCTTTTCCCTGTATTTTGTTATATCGACAGAATTTGACACTCTAAAAATATGTATAGCATGTTCATCCTGAAAGCAAATGGTGACCATAAAAAGCAAAGCTTAACATGCCATGTTGAGCAGAATGTTTGATTGTAATAGTTACTATTTTATTACAAATTACCAACAAAGATATAGTTTCATGAAGATACAATATTGTAAGGTAAAAGGTAAATGTTTTCCCCTGACATTAAGTCTAGTCAGATTATAATCTATATATATAAAAGGGTAATGAAATTTCGGCCTAGGACAAAACAACAAAACTACACATCCCAGAAACACTATACTTGGCAGCACAACCCCTCATCCATGCCTCTACGTTCATACAACAAAAAGAAAAGAAAAATAAAGTCCTAATTAGAGGGAAAGGAATAATTGTTTTTTATCCAATTGCTGTCAGTTAGAACTCTGCCCATTTGGTCTCCTAGCAACCCACTCAGCCCAGGGGACAGGCACAGTTAGGCCTCAGGCCTCTTCCACACTGCCTATAAGATACAGATTACCTGATTTTAACTGGATTATATGGCAGTGTAGACTCAAGGCCCTTCCACACAGCTATATAACCCATTTATAATGGACTTAATGTCAGGGGAAAACCTTTACCCTTTACCTTAACTACCACCAATTCCTCAATATTTTATTTCCCATACCACCATACTTCGCCACAGCAACGCGTGGCCAGGCACAGCAAGTATAATATAATATTGTATGTAAATTTAATTTGTAAGCTGCTTTGAGTCTCCTTTGGGGTGAGAAGGGTGGGATATAAATGTATTAAATAAATAAATAATGAATAAATAAATAGTTGTGTCTGACTCTGGGGGTTGGTGGTCATCTCCATTTCTAAGCTGAAGAGCCAGTGTTGGCCATAGACACCTCCAAGATTATGTGACCAGCATGACTGCATGGAATGCCGTAACCTTCCTGCTGGAGTGGTACCTACTGATCTACTCAAATTTGCATATTTTCGAACTGCTAGGTTGGCAGAAGCTGGGGCTAACAGCAGGAGCTCACCCCATTTCCCGGAGTCTTGTCTGCATCCGTCTATGATGCTGCTCTCCTCCAACTCGCTTGGAGACTGAATGGCTTGTAGGGCTGCCCCAGAGCTGCAGTTGCCACCAGAGCAAAGGGGATGGGGGGGGGGGAGTGATCCTTCATTTGGTTACTCATGCGTAAACTGTCCCTTTTGCGCCCCAAGCAAAGATTGTGGTCCTCACCAAAAATTAAAAGGCTTTGTAATGTTGCAAAATATATGCCCCAGCAAGTAGACATATAAACGTACATGGCAATGCTTGCACACCCAGCACTTTGTCCCACTGCCATTCTCCCTTGAGGCCACCCATCTAGATTGTTCACAGGTAGAAAAAAAAGCAAGAAGCTGAACTTTCCTGGAAACTGTGGAGCAAGAAGTGAGTTTTGCTATATTGTATTAAAGCACGTCTCTTTAACATGCAGCCCTCCAGGTGTTTTGGACTTCAGGACCCAGAAATCCTGACCATTAAACAAGCTGGCTATGGCTTCTGGGAGTTAGAGACCCAAACACCTGGTTGAAGGGACCTGCATTAAAGCGTTCAAGAAAAGCTTTCACTGCTAAGGGGACCATACATCCTATATCAGGAACATGGCAGCTATGTGGTGGATATGATTTGTTTTGGTCCATATAGACAGGCCCTAAATGACATAATAACTTTATAATAATAATAACTTTATTTTTATATCCCACCTCCATCTCCCCGAAGGGACTCGGAGCAGCTTATATGGGGACTAGCCCGATCAAACATAGATTTAAAACATGACATCCCATGCGATTCCTTGTATTTTTTCCTTTCAATGTTCTTTTAGATTCAAATATTTTATATACGAGGGTTATCTAGAAAGTAGATTACGTTTTGGAATTAAAAATGAACAAAGTATAGGAGAAAACATTTACCATATGCAGTTGAGAGCCATACCCAAATACCACTTCTCAACATAGTCGCCATTCAAATCTAGGCACTTATCATGGCAATGAATGAGCTTGGCAACTCCTCCCCCACAAAACTCTGCCGCTTGCGTCATCAATGCAGCGTTTTGGCGACGACGCGCAGCTGCTGGAAGGGGTGACCGGCTGGTTGAGTACTTTCTCATTCCAGTTAATGTGACATATAGGGACAAACAATGGGCACTAGGGGTGTGCAGATTTTTGTAGGTGTTTAATTTGGGAGATTAGTATGATTCAGTAATTATGAATTAGAAATCAAATGTGCCCCCCCTGAAAATTTTAGAAAATTTGTAAATGATTCATTGATTTTGAGCATTTTTTACAATGTAACCAAATTTCCTGGGGTGGGAGAGAAGAAGGGGGCTGCAAAGCTAGTATCCTCCCCTCGGCAAAAGATGTTTATTCGAGAGATCCGTTCTGTATTTGTTAAAACTTAAACTTAGAAAATGGTTTAAAATTACACTCCTCTTTCCCTAGCCCTAGCAGGAAGATGGAGTTATTATATTACTATTATTCATTAATTATTAATTCATCATTTGTTGTTAGACTCATACAGTTGGAAGGGACCCCCAAAGGCCATCCAGTCCCACCCATTCTGCCAAGCAGGAAGATGGAATTACTATTATATTATTATATCCATTGACATCATTAGTGTTACGATTCTATTTTTATTATTATTAGACTCATACAGTTGGAATTTTTCAAGTCTCTGATGTTGAGAAAGTATGACTCGCCCAAAGTACTTAAATTGAAATAAAAAAATCCTAAAACTCAGTGGATGAATCTATGCAGGATTCATGCTCTGCATATGTTGTGTCACTGTGGAGAAATTCAATGGGATCCCTCTTGTTTTTTAAAAATTACTAAAAATCAGTGGATGACCATAATGTTCTGAAACTTGGCAGGCATACAGTCATAAATGTAGCCTATAAGTGTGGCAGGTTTTATCCTGATAGCCAGAAAAAATGTTGAAGAAACAAGCCTTGAAAGTTTCCCCATTGCCTCTAATGGAATGAATCTTACCGAAACATCAACAAAATTTCAGAATTTGGATTACAAATTGAAACACTCCCCTTCCAAATATTTCCAAATCTTTCTGAATTGAAATGGGGGAAGGGCATTCAAATTTTAAAACAAATTACGAATCAGATGACCTCTGATGGGCATATCCATACTGATTTTAAAAACCAGAAAGTCCCTGATTTTTCCAATTTCATTCCAATTTTCATTTTGTCAATTCCTTTCACAATCAGAGACATTTTATGTGAACTCACTGAGTCTATTTATTTTAACTCAGTATAAAATTAGAAATAACAAGGACAAAATCTGCGACTTTTCAATTAGACTGTCACTTGATCTTCACATGACTTCAAATCAGATCACACTCATCAATTTAATGTAACTTTAGGTAACTCTGGTTTAATTATTTTTGTATGAGTTGTATTGGGGAACTTTGTGACAGCAGCACTGCACAAGGAAAAGTGGGAAATTAACATTCTTCTCACATTCTCTTTGCTTTCTTCTGTAATCACAATCCAGGCACTATCAGTGAACATAGGATCTTTGTATTATTTCCAAGTTTCCCCTATTGTCAGTCATTGTGACAAAGAGCAGGACAACTTGACACAATGATGAATCACTTCAGACATTGAGTTTTCACATGGCTGTCAAATGATCTAAAGTAGACTGCGGCACCTGAAGAAGCCACCGGTCGAAAGCCCTATTTTGCTTCCGAACACAGCCTGTTTCCTATTAAGTCAGTGGGCCTCTTTATCACATAACAGAAAGGCAATAATGGAAATTCTCTGGAGGCTGATGTGGATCTATTTTACATTTAGTGAAATGACATCAGTGGGAACAAAATCACATCCTGGCATCAGCCTTTCATCAATGTCCGATACATAGAATGAAAATCCTGCTATCTAGTGCTGATTATCTTAGCCTAGGTAGAAATTATTTTTCTTTGTATGATTTCAGGTGCTGGGGGTCTCAACATAATGACTTGTTTATAAAAATGATGGTGTGAGGATTGTTTTGCATTACCGTTGTTTCACGTGTATAATTTTTAGAGAAGAGAAATGCAACATCAAAATAAACATTATGATTAAAGAATACATAAGCTTTCAAATGAAATGTTTGACTTGTGTGTCCATACACCAAGACAGAATGCTATAGTCTCTAAAATCACATTTTGAATGCATAGAGTTAGTATTCTGGGCAGACTCACAAGAAGTATAAACCATTTCTCCAAATTGTAACGACTCACTAAGGTTTTTGTAATATACTAGAAAAAGGCTAGGATGAAACAGGAAACAGATGTAATGTTAACCATAGATCCTAACTGTAAATGTGTTGAAATTGTCATTTAAAAAAATTTTTTTTTAAAGAACATTAAAAATTCTAATATACAAAGGCAAAGCATCACCAATGCAGCTCACCACAAGGATGTATAAGTGTCATCTTCAATATTTGTCAACTGATATAAGTGGACTTGGGCCCCATCTATACTTACTAGTTAATGCAGCTTTGAAATGACTCAAAACCATGGTGGCCACAAAACTCATGCTGCCAAGGCACACTGCAGCACACATTACAGGGAATACAGTGCAATTTTAAAAAGTCACAGAAATTCTTTAAAAAAAATAGTTTTATTGTGATTATTTTCGGAATATAAATTTTTATTATTTTCTAAGTGATTTTTACAGCGAAAGCGAGGAAAACAAAACCATGGGGGTAGTGTAGAGGGATGCTGGGGGGTAAAGTGGGTGAAAAGACAGCAGAGAAAGGGGGAAAATAAAATAAATAAATAAATAAATAAATAATTTAAAAAAGAAAAGAAAAGAACCCACATTGTCCCAGTGGGTTAAAATTTATAAACTTCCCATTGTCCTCCTGAAGAGTTTAGTTTTGAAGTTTTTCCGCATCTATTTTATTATCCAGTCCACACTTCTATGAATATTGTCTGTCATACGTCAGATAAATCTAATGTAAATGTATGTCCACTGTTTTGAATAAAGTCTCTGAAGCCTGTCCAATCTGTTTTCTTTTTTCCATCTCTCAGCTTTTGTGTCAAAGTGTCCATTTGTATTAAATCTAATAATTTTAGGATCCATTCATCAATGGAGGGAATCTTTTTTTGTTTCCATACTTTGGCTAGAACTAATCTTGCTGCTGTGGTCATTAGAAAAACCATTTTATCCTGATTTTTATTCAGTTTCGGGCTTGTTATGCCTAATAGGTACATTTCCGGTTTAGGTGGAAATTTAATTTGTAATATTTTTTGTGTTATTAGATGTATGTTGTTCCAGTACTTTTTGACATTCTTGCATTTCCACCATTGGTGGTAAAAGGTTCCTATCTCTTTGCCACATTTCCAGCATTTGTTAGATGACCATTTACTAAATTTGGCTAATTTAACTGGGGTGTAGTACCACCTGAATTGCATCTTATACCAATTCTCCCGTATCTCGGTAGCTGTGGTAAATTTGAATTTTTTATTCCAGATTTCTTCCCACTGATTTAGATTTATACTATATCCAAAGTCTTTAGCCCACTTCACTTGGCAGTCTTTAACCTGTTATTGCGATTATTTTGATAATTACAAAAAGTCACAGAAATTCTTGAATTAATGATTGATTACCTCCCTTTGTAACTGTCTCTTTCCTTTTTTCCCAGTGCCATATGCCTCAGATGCACTGATGCTCATCTCTGCAGCAAATGGAAAACAAAAATTGCAGTCATTTAAGGCTAGGATCTGTGTTCAATATAATCATCATTCTTGACTCAAACTTGTTCCAATCATGGCAATCTAATCACCTACACACTGAAACCAGTTCCTCACAAATTATTTTATTTACATCTCTTTACATTTACATTCATCCGTAGGGACTTAGGACGGCTTACAACAGTCAGCAATTTACATTGCCCTGAACAATTAGGTTCAAGCTGCATTATAAAGTCAATGTAAGGTGGGGCCAGGGTGTCTTAATAGGTTACAGACCCTGACCAAAGCTCTAAGGAATTAAAATAATGTTAGTTATTTCTCTTCAAGAGTTATCTGCAATGTACTTGATTCTTACTGACCCCTGGTCAGTCAAAAACATGATATCCCCACAACAATGTTATTTATTGTTCTTTGAAGTTGTATGGCACACAAGCAGTATGCTTCTAAACAAACATAGATCTCACAACCCTAGAAGAGGAGAGGGCTATTTTAATAGATCTGGCTCTTATCTTTGACTGCTATGTACCATCAAACACTAAGAGCAACCCAAAATATGGTTCCCTAATAAAATAAGGCACATCATTGAACATTAGGAGTTTTATAGAAACCAAAACTAGCACATAGAACTGCATGATCCCTTTGTTGTCCTCCTGATATAGAGGGTACAATAAGTATAAAGTGTTTGAGTATATTATGTAGTGAAACAAACATAATTATTTCACTAACACTTTTGCTGTAGTTCTTCTTAATGTGCCATTTTAGAAGTCAGGAAATGACATCTAGTTGAAGTCATGCCCAGGAGTGTGCAGTTTCAAAGTCTACGCCCCAACATTGCCTGTCCTCTTGCAGAAGATGTTGGCACAAAACCTTCTACATTTGCATTGTTCCAGGAAGACTGGAAATTCTTTCCAACTCTAGGAATAGATTTTGAGCTTCTTGTATTGCCAGTGCCTTCTTTCCTTCTCTTCATTTACATGAAACATGTGATATGGCAGTTTAAAAAGACAATGCGACTCCAGGCTGTATCAATAAAAATATAGTGTCTAGATCAAGTGAAATTATAATCCTACTCTATTCTGTTTTGGTCGCACTCCATCTGGAATACTGTGTCCAGCTGTGGGCACCACAATTCAAGAAGGATATGGACAAGCTGGAACATGTCCAGAGAAGGGTAACCAAAATGTTCAAAAATCAGGAAGCCAAGCCCTATGAGGAGCAGCTGAGGGAGTTGGATATGATTATGGAGAAGAGAAGGTTAAGCATCATGTTTAAATTTTTAATAGGGTGTCATATTGAAGGAGGAGCACGTTTGTTTTCTGTTGTTCCTGTTACCTATTGATCTACTCACATTTGCATGTTTTTGAAGTGTAGGTTGGCAGAAGCTGGGGCTAACAGTGGGAGCACACCCTGCTCCCCAAATTCGAACCGTCGACCTTTCGGTCAGCAAGTTCAGCAGCTCGGTGGTTTAATCCACTGTGCCATCAGGAGCCCTTTAAAATTCAATTTTAAGTTCAAATTTAAATTCAAATTTAAATTTAAAATTTAGTATCATATAATATTAAGGCTGGAACCTTGTTGGTGCACCTTGTTGGTGTAGTAATAAAAGGAGAAACAAAAAAAGATAACAGTGATGAAGGATGTGAAACACTGGCAAAATAGGCTAGACAAAGTTGGAAGATTTTGTTTGCCTTCCATCATTGCAACTGCACACTCCTGAAAAAGGTGCAACCATTAATACAGGGCACCATATAGACTCTACCTTAATATTTCAGTTTTCCAGATTTCTGTGTGTTTTGAATATTCTCCAGAATAATTCATTTTTATACATATTTGAACATATATTTCATTCTGTCTTACATTTTTTTCTAATAAAAACACCTGGGAACCATGCTAAATTGCCTAAGAGTATCTTTGTTCTGGCTATTTGTATTTTGATGGAGAGTAAAGGAAAAAAATCCCTCCCTAAGAAGACATGTTACTGGTAACATTATCATTCCTTCAATGGAAAAAAATAGAAAACAAAAATAATGCCCAGTCTATGATTCAGTTGCCACCTGTTAAAATGTAGCATTGCTTGTTTAAGTGCATTATTGTAGATTTACCTTTTCCTGCAACTGTATTTTCCATCTATTTTCTCTATAAAAATGTAGTGCTCCCCTGGATTGTTATTCGCAAAGGCATCTTTCTGAGTTATTTCTCTTCCTGCACAATATTCATGATAGCAATTTGATACCTTAGCAGCTTCAAGGTTATCAAGTGATTGAAAATCCTGCTCCTTATTTCAAGGTGTAGCATACAAAACTCCATTGCCATCCATTATAGTACATCCAGTATAGTTTTTCTTAATTCTTTTTCCATGAAGTGCTGATTTAAAAGTGGAAGCAAACTTCAGAAAGGTTTTATCAGCTGTGGACATTCCAGGCATTATTTAATAGGAGAATGTAGCAGCTTGGCAAGGTATCACTGTTAGGATCATTGGAGAAAACACAACTTTCATCTGTTTCATATGTGAATGTGTCTTCAAGTCACCTGTTGATTTATGGTAACCCCACGAATTTCATTGGATTTTTTAAAAGTAAGGAATACCCAGAAGTGGTTTTACCAGTTCCTTTCCATGAAATTTCCCTTTCAGCACCAGATATTCATTGGAGCACTCCCACACAAGAATTAATTGAGGCTAACCCTGTTTATCTTCCAAGATAACAGGATGTGGTGCTTTTAGGATATTTAAATAAGGCACTGGGAATGTTATAATTGGGAAATCTTGTAATCTTTGTAAGTATTAATCTATTGGCCGAAACTATTGGCTGTTAGTATGGCATATATATCAAGGGCATAGTCCCGCTCTATTCTGCATTGGCCAGACTTCATCTGTAATACTATGTCCAGATATAGGCACTGCATGAAGGACATTGGCAAGCTAGAACATGTTCAGAGGGGAATGACTAAAATGGATGGGAGATGGGAGACCATGAACAAATACCAGGTGTTGTAGGCTGTATTTCAGAGGAAAGAACTGACAAATTTACCTCTGCATAGGAACCTCTGGTGGCCTAGGGGATAAAAGCCTCGTGACTTGAAGGTTGGGTTGCTGACCTGAAGGCTGACAGGTTCGAATCCCACCCGGGGAGAGTGCGGATGAGCTCCCTCTATCAGCTCCAGATCCATGCGGGGACATGAGAGAAGCCTCCCACAAGGATGGTAAAACATCAAAACATCCGGGCGTCCCCTGGGCAACGTCCTTGCAGACGGCCAATTCTCTCACTCCAGAAGCAATTCCGGTTGCTCCTGACACGAAAAAACCCCAAAAAAACCTCTGCATATTCCTTGCCTTAAAAACCCCTATGAAATTTATGGGGTCACCATAAATCAACAATCAACATACAACTTAAAAGTACCATATTCTATCTTGGAAGCTAAGCAGGGTCAGCCTTAGTTAGTACTTGGTTAAGAAGGCTACCAATTATCACTGGCTGAGGTGTAACCAATTATGTAGTGATTTCAGCAAGGACTGTGGTTAAGAGGTTCCATGCCCGGTGGGCGTAAGCTAAACTAATTAGGCCAGGACAGAGAAACAAACTCACCAGGTTCAAGAAAAGCCACAGAGGTTTATTACAATCTGGCCAAAAGGGATGTAATTACAAGCAATTTTCTTCAAAATATACAGGCATAAAGATACAGAGAAATGCAAGACATCTTATATAGTTCTGACAGACATTCAAACTTCCCATTCCTTCCTCTGGTTTGATGAAAAGAAGGCTGGGCAGGCACCACGATTGGCTGAGAGCTCCATTGATGTCATCACCTCCAGGTGGGGAATTCCCTTGGCAAGGAGAATGGTAGCCAGGGATTGGTCAGAGTGGAGGGCCAGTCAGCTGTAGAGACAACCCCTGGAACAACTCAGTCTGGGGGAAACAAATGGCACAGATATGCTAATGAATTTTGATTAGTTCAAATGTCCAGTTCCATACCATACGAAGATATGGATCTCCGGAAACAAAAGTGCAACACTCAAGGGACAAAGGTGCTGATCTTGGGTAATCAAGGGCTTGGTTATCAATAAGAGAGTTAGTGAATGCATATGCTCTAAGCTCTTGTTTCTGCGAAGGAGCGGAAGACTCTCAGTTTCAGGTGAATTGCACAAACATTTTGGACTTATCTGGTTGACAGAGGAAATCCCCTATCTTTGCCTACACACAATGAATCTGATGATTACCTGGCTTGGGAAATAGCCAGAAGGATTTGCCCAACTATTTCCATTCCCAGATTATTTTAACAGGGTCACAGAGGGGTGGCTGTCTCTATACTACATTTTGATACATTTCTATGAAGCAGTTTGTATACATTTCCAATAAGAAATAGATACCATACACAGTTTGAAAGATACAATTTGCATAAAAAATTATCAAATTGATACAATTTATTAAAGGCACAATATAGTTCGTGTGAGTACAGCTGCTGCTGTGTTTATTCCCAATCTTCTAAAACTTCAAAATTGTACAACTCTTGGGAAATGTCTTTTTAATGGTCTCTTAGTGAACTATACGTATTTTTGGGGGGTTACCATGGCTTAATAACAGTGAGGTTTTATGGCAAGAAGACAAACATTGCAGCAGATAGCTATGGCCCATCCTGCCTTGTTCTCTGTAGTTATTTCTCACCCCTTCCTTCTGTCCTTTACTACAGAGTTGCATTGTTTTTTGCTTTCTTTCTGTACTGCTTCCAAGACGGCTCTGTCAGTCTCAGGAAGTTTATGGCATAAATCCAATTGCTCTAGGACTGCCTCTGCATACTTCTGGGCCAGTGGTTCTCAACCTGTGGGTCCCCAGGTGTTTTGGCCCAGAAATCCCAGCCAGTTTACCAGCTGTTAGGATTTCTGGAAGTTGAAGGCCATCTGGGGAGTCACAGGTTGAGAACCACTGCTCTGGGATAAGTAGTGACATGTAATTCCTGACTGTCACCATTGCCATATACTAGCAGAGCCTGATGTGGCTTGTTAATTATGAAAAAACGACTTTCCAAGAGTTTGCCAAGTTGCAGAAAGGTAGCGATCAAAAGAGAAGCATGGAACTTCAAAGAGAGGCACATCCAAAGTTCTTTTCAGGATTCTCATGCACCTCCTGGATTTTGATTCAGAGGCCATTTGGGTAGTCTCTGATTGGTGCATCTCATTGCTTGGCTGAGTTTACATGGTGGCATCTGCTAAAGTAACAGATGTCTGTGCCACTAAGGTGCTATGTTCTCACTTTTTATAGAAGGGAAAATGGCTTCTGGAAGAGTTTTTATTGTCTTTATGCAAATGGTAAATGCACTACTCTGATCCTTCAAGGAGTTTCATTATAAGCAAAATCTTAAACAATCATAAATACATATGCAGCTTCATAAAATGCTGGGCTGTTTTGGATATCAAGGAAGTTCCTTATGCACTGTCAATTGTGCGTGAAATTAGGTCTTATTTTAATTACCAATATAAAAGTACTTATAGTTATTCAGTGAGGGCCCATTCATTCTCTAACTACAGAGTGCATAATAGTAGAGTGTGCTACAGGATTTCCAGCTAAAAGTTCATTTTCAACTTATTACAGAGCATTAATGGCGAGAGACAGCTGACTAGTATTTTTAGAAAATTCTGTTGCTACATTATTTGTTGTACGGATGAAACTAGTAATCTAGGAGAACTTAAAATTCAGTGTATTTTCCAAGGTAGTTTACAGTACTGTTCACCAGTGCCCATTTCAATCAAGGCCCATTGATTTAAACAGTTACCTGTGGCCAATTAAGCACAGGATCACCCTCTTAAAACATTGAATGAATTTCTCATTTGAGATATTGTAATGCTAATTGCAAGGCTGAGCTCCACCAAATGAAAATGTTTCAGTAAATAAGCAGTGTGGATTTAATTAATGTACTCTTCACACTATCTGATGCTGTTTTATAGTAGCAATAATACAACTACATATGAGACACCTAAATTAGAAACCATTTCAGATGGGGAGGGTGGGTTAAAGAAATGGGAGATAGTGGAGGAAAGAAAAAGTGAATTTTACAGGAGATTTTAAATGAATTTAACCTCCTGTACCAAATTGGACACCATGCTTTAAATGAATTAAGAGCGGTGGGTCGAACTCTCCCATATTAATGAACAATGGTCACAATTATTATCACAGTTAAAGATGTAAAACGCTTCAAGAGGTAAAACAACCAAATCTCTATGATTCAAACCTGGATTTGAATAAAACTATATGCCAAAAAAAACATAAAGTCATCAGGACAGCAGGATATTATTTGACTTTTCATCAGAGGGAATGGGGATTATTTGTAAAGGTAGGTAAAGGTAAAGGCTTTTTCCTGGTGTTAAGTCCAGTCATTTCCAACTCTAGGGTTTGGTGCACATCTCCATTTCTAAGCCGAGGAGCCAGCTTTGTCCGTAGACACCTCCAAGGTCATGTGGCTGGCGTGACTTCATGGAGCGCCGTTACCTTCCCGCAGTATCTATTGATCTACTTACATTTGCATGTTTTCGAACTGCTAGGTTGGCAGAAGTTGTAGCTAACAGTGGCCACTCACTCCGTTCCCTGGATTTGAACCTGTGACTTTTCGGTCTGCAAGTTCAGCAACTCAGCACTTTAACACACTGCGCCACTGGGGGTTCCCTAATTTGTAAAAGTACCTCTGAAATAAAACTTATTCTGTCCCCAAAGACAGCAAGTGCCACAGGAGATAAGTTATAGGAGGTGAAGCTGTCACAAGTTAGTCAAACCAGTTCAAGGCATTAACAAAGAACCAAGGAAGTTTGCTAAGGAAGAGGGGAAGTGTAATAGAGAGGTCGCAGACATTCCAGAATTTCATGGAATCATACAGTCAATTAAATGCTTTGAATGTGATTTTCCAACTTCTTGGCAGGGGGTTGGACTGGATGGCCCATGAGGTCTCTTCCAACTCTATGATTCTATGATTCTAAATCAAACACCCTGCCATGCAGGAAAAGACAGATTCCACCAAACTCCAGGACAGCATATTCCACTGATGAACAGCTCTTACCATCAGGATGTTTTTCATAATGTTGAGGTTGAATCTTTCTTCCTGCAGTTTGAATCCTTTGCTCCTTGTCCAAGCCTTTAGTAGGCATGTGCGATCCAAAAAAAGAATGGTTCTAAACTGTGTTCAAAAGTAGGGGGCACTGGTGCTTCATTTCTAAAGTCCTTTCTGAATTTTGGGGGTAAACATTCTGAATCCTTGTTAATGGCGGTCACGCTTGTGCATTACTGTCAGTGGGGAAACTTGAGGGGCTTCCCTCTCCCTCATTTTTGAGCTATCCTGATGAAACTTGCTACAGTGGTAGAACAGATTTACTACTGTTAGCTCACCAAATTTCAGAACATTTGACCTATCCACAGATTTTTTTAAATTAAAAAAAAAACACACTTTTTTAATAATAAAGAAAATCTGTTCCTGACTTGAAAGTGTTATTTGAATTTCCTGTTTCATTGTGAGTGGTCTTTACTTTGAAAGTCATTGTTCTCCTCAAGAAACTTTGTTTTTGTGTGGCAGAAACTGTGTTAAATTGGCGGAGACTCAACAAAGCAAAATGTGCTGCTATAGGATGATGTCCCTTGAGCAGTGTAATAAACTTTTTTATGACAGAACCAATTAGGAAATGACACTTATAACCCAGGAACAGAAATCATAGTACAGATACCAGCAAGGGACATCTAGATCCGGCATGGGCAAACTTCAGCCCTCCAGGTGTTTTGGAGTTGAAGTCCAAAATACCTGGAGGGCTGAAGTTTGCCCATGCCTGATATAGACTGACCCCCTTCTTCCAGGCAGAAAGGCACCATCCAAACTCTCCTGACATCCAATTAATATGCTTTCCCTATTGACACACAACCAAATAACTACAGTTTAGCTTGGATTTATACGATTACCTATTTACTTTAGCCCTCTTTGAAGATCCCATGATTTTATTTATTATAGACTGACTAAATGCCATGGCTTTCTGCTGCAGCCCAATGCATTCTGGGAAATGTAGTTTAGCACAGGCATATGACTTAAATAAAATTACAGTAGAGTCTCACTTATCCAAGCTAAACGGGCCAGCAGAAGCTTGGATAAGCGAATATCTTGGATAATAAGGAGGGATTAAGGAAAAGCCTATTAAACATCAAATTAGGTTATGATTTTACAAATTAAGCACCAAAACATCATGTTATACAACAAATTGGACAGAAAAAGTAGTTCAATACACAGTAATGTTATGTTGTAATTACTGTATTTACGAATTTAGCACCAAAATATCACGATATATTGAAAACATTGACTACAAAAATGGCTTGGATAATCCAGAAGCTTGGATAAGCGAGGCTTGGATAAGTGAGACTCTACTGTACTATAAATGGGGCTCCTATCTCCCTGATTTATAAAGTTATTGGGGTGAAATTTGCTACAATGGTAGAACACATTTTCCACTCTTTGCCTATCAAGTTTCATAATGTTTCACTCATCAGTGGATTTTTTGGGGGGAATTTTCAGTTTTTAAAAACATTTTTTGAGTGATCTCTGCCTCCCTCTCCTTCCTCCCTCAACCCTGATTGGTTGTCCCATGAGGTCTCTTCCAATTCTATGATTCTATTATTCTAAGTCAACATGCCAACAGGCATGCCAACAGGTTTGGCTTCACCTCTCAGCAGGGCTTGGTTTCCTTGTGAATTTTAGCTCCATCACAACTACATCTGATCACATCTGAGGCCTAAGATTCGAAGGCTCCCTTTGATTCAAATTCTTAATATTGGGGGGGGGGGGGGGGGGAGCAAGTAGGCGTGTCAGAACACGCTTCAAAAGTGCTAACCATCCAAACACAATTCCAAATAAGGCTATTTCTGCATCAAATGCACAAGAGAAGCAGAAAGCAAGCTTTGCTTCTTCCTTAATATGATAGCCTTTCCAAATATTCAAAAATTTATATCATATCATGCTCCCCCCCCCCCCCCCCCCCCCCGCTTTAACCTTTTCTTCTCCAGCTTAAATATGTCACAAGATACCAAGGGATGTAAAATATAAACCAGTCCAGGAATAAAGTGTCCAAAACAAATCCTTAAGAATGTGGAAAACTTGGTAGAATAAACTAAAAGAAATCCTTGCACTGGCTGGGAGGTTTGTATCTATCACGTCTTGAAGCCTCTGGTGCTGCTTTTTCCTGTTACATGCGGCAAATGATGGGAGTATCTCTTTGGTGTCCCCCAGTTCTGGCTGAGGTGAGGTCTCATATCCTGAAGTTCCTCATCAGTTACATTTGCCATTTTTTAAATTTCCCATTAGCTGGCTAGATTTGATAATTGAGCCATCATCTGAAGTCAGAGCAATTTCAAAGTCTCCCAGGAGTCAGATCCCTTGGGTTCCATAAAGTAAGTTTTGAGAAAACAGACAGGTAAGGATCCAATAATGTTAAGACTTGCATTAGGACCACCATATTCCACTGGACAGTGTTACAGGACTAGCAGGAAGCGACTATCTCAAAGGAAGGGGGCTCCTAATATTTGATTTGAAAATGAAAGACCACAAAATTATAATTTACAGTTATCTGGTTATTTTTTTTTTCGTGTCAGGAGCAACCGGAGTTGCTTCTGGAGTGAGAGAATTGGCCATCTGCAAGGACGTTGCCCAGGGGAAGCCCGGATGTTTTGATGTTTTTAACATCCTTTTGGGAGGCTTCTCTCATGTCCCCGCATGGAGCTGGAGCTGATAGAGGGAGCTCATCCACACTCTCCCCAGGTGGGATTCGAACCTGGCAGCTTTCAGGTCAGCAACCCAACCTTCAAGTCACTTAGTCCACTACGCCATCTGGGGACTCCAGTTATCTGGTGTATGCCATACTACCAGAGTTGTAACAAATGCCAAATGTATGGATAATTATCTTCATGCAAGTAAATACAAGGAGCCCCCAGATGGCGTAGTGGACTAAGTGACTTGAAGGTTGGGTTGCTGACCTGAAAGCTGCCAGGTTCGAATCCCATCTGGGGAGAGTGTGGATGAGCTCCCTCTATCAGCTCCAGCTCCATGCGGGGACACGAGAGAAGCCTCCCACAAGGATGGTAAAAATATCAAAACATCCGGGCGTCCCCTGGGCAACGTCCTTGCAGACGGCCAATTCTCTCACTCCAGAAGCAACTCCGGTTGCTCCTGACACACACACAAAAAAGTAAATACAGGGTGCGAGGGCAGGAAGATGACCAAAGCCTGAATTCCTGGGTGGCTCAAAGGAACAATATATATCCACAGAGATGGAGAAAGTGAAGCATGCCATATTAGCATCAGGCATAGAGATGATTCCAATCCTTAGACACTGATTGGTTGTTTCTCCAGGAGCCGAAGAAACTGTGCAGATATAGCTCAAATATAAACTTTTTGGATGGTCCCATGGTTCTGAAAATACTCTGACTGATCCTCTGACAACATAGGTACAACATTCCTCATTTGCTTCATTCCTGAATGTTAGAATAAAACCAATTCAAAAGTCTTCTTACTGTTGGGTAAGACTGGAAAAGGTTTTGTGCTTTATTCCAACACTCCTGAGATTATTCAGATGCCTATTTCTAACTTAGAAAAAGAATGCAAGTTAAGAGTCAGAAATAAAAGATTTCTGTGCTTTCTATCGATTATCATGAGAAATACAAAATCAAGTCTACAATTTGTGTTGACTTTATCACATCTGGTTAAATTTAATATCCCCTAGGAAGGTAATTAAATCTGCTAACTTCCAGACAAAGGATGAAAAAAAAGGTTTTGTCATTGTTTTAAAGGAATTGCCAATCAACGTTTTATTTCATGGCAGAACTGAAAGAAATTTGCAGGCTTAGTACCCCTTAGGAGAGGATTACCTCTGCCAATCTGCAGACAAAGAGGAATGAGGCCAATGGTGCAGACTTTCCGTTTCAAGAATATTACAAGGTATGTTTAATTTTTGATTGGTGAATGTTCCCTGTGGAAAAGTGCTATAAGAATGACAGCTGGCAGAGAAGTGGTTCTCATTAATTAACCTGCAAGTTCCCAGATAGCTAAGTAGTTCACAGGAAAAAAGAGTCCTGAAAATTTGGTTGGGGCAATGATTTGCTTCCCCTTCCCTCACCTTGCTTTTTGGGGAAAGAAGAGAAAAGACAAATCCCATAGAGGTGTCCAAAAATCAGAAAGTAGCTAAGATCTAGACCAGGGGTCCTCAAACTTTTAAAGCAGAGGGCCAGTCCACAATCCTTCAGACTGTTGAGGGGCCGAATTATTATTTGAAAAAAAAAACCGAACAAATTCCTATGCACACTGCACATGTCTTATTTGTAGTGCAAAACAACAACAACAATGAAAGAACAATACAATATTTAAAAATGAAAACAATTTTAACCAACATAAACCTATCAGGATTTCAATGGGAAGTGTGGGCCTGCTTCTGGCCAATGAGATAGTCAAGTTAATTAGGATTGTTGTTGTTGTGTGCCTTCAAGTCATTTCAGACTTTGGGCGAGCCTAAGTCTAAAATTAATTATTTATTTATTGCATTTATTTACTACATTTATATCCCGCCCTTCTCACCCCGAAGGGGACTCAGAGCAGCTGTATGTACATACAATCTATATATATAAAAGGGTAATGAAATTTCGGCCTAGGACAAAACAACAAAACTACACATCCCAGAAACACTAAACTTGGCAGCACAACCCCTCATCCATGCCTCTACGTTCATACAACAAAAAGGTCCAGCTACTCCAGAAAACGGCCAGGCTTTGAGACTGCAAGGCTAGTCACTGCTATTCCACCTGGCCAACAAAGGATTCCCATAAGCCACAGCAACGCGTGGCCGGGCAAAGCTAGTATTTTATATTATTAGCATTGCACAATATTAGCATTATATATTACTATATTGAACTATACCACTATACTGTAATATTATATGTAACATATAACATATAATTAATATTATTATATGGTATTATTAGTATTATATTGTATAACATTATAATATTATTATCAATATTATATGTAAATACAATATATTATTAAAATGATATAAAAATATCATATTATAAAACTGAAGGCGGGGGCCAGATAAATGACCTTGGAGGGCCGCATCCGGCCCCCGGGCCTTAGTTTGGGGACCCCTGATGTAGACGGATAAGCTAGAGACTCGAGAGATATTGTGCTGGAAATCCAGGTCATAACAACATGTGGTAGCATTAAGTAGATCAATTCTCAAAGTCACAATTTCTGCCCCAGGCCCCTTTTAGAGAGCCCTAAAAAGTTGAACCTGTTGGTCATTCAGGCTACTCTCTCCCTGTATTCTTAACTGCATTTGCAGGTCAATGTCCAAATGATCTGAAGACATCTACTTCTGGCTGTAGTTCAGCTTAATCGGATACACATCCCTAAACCTAAAATGAGGTTCCATGAGAAATCTGTACCGTATAGAAAAACAAGTATGACTGGCCTTCTGTCAGTAAGGTACAGTTGGAGTGCAACATGACATATATTCTCTCTTGCTTGACTTGAAGTACTACAAGGGATGAGACAACTGGTCATAAAGGTGATTTCCAAAGGCATTTCAGCAAAACCTGTAAAAAATATTGAGTTGTCACTAGGAATAAATTAAGAGAATCACCTGAGAATTGAAAATAAACCCAGGCAACAGCAATTAAAGCATTGTGAAGCATTTGATTTGTAACACTGGAAGTGTGAAAATCCCCAAACACTTTCCTAATAAACACCAAATAGAGACTGCCACAAGAAGGAATCAATACATGTTTTCAAGAAATAGAAAACTAGTTGTTTATTAGCACAGAAAATGTCAATGCAGAAAAGCCTACATTTTGGGTGCCACAACCCTGGTACATGAAGAGAGGAACACTTTTTAGGTCCAAAGTAGGAAACTGTAGCTTTCCAGGTTTTTTTTTTTTTTTTTTTGGCTCCTATACATCCCTGGTTACACAGACAAAGGTCAGGATTGCTTGGAATTGTGGCCAAGAAATGTTTGGAGATGTACAATTACTTCTCTTTCAACCAATAGTTTTTGAGTCTTTCTAGAAGCAGAAGCCAATTTGAACCCTATGGGATGTCTATTTGAGTGAACATGCACAGAGTTGCAAGATACGATCTGGACATCTGTGCATAAAAGTCCTAAGAGAACAGTATTGTATTCAATATTTGGCTTTGGAATCACCATTTATCCAAAATGTGAACAATGTGTCTCATACTTTCTCAAGTAAAAAGACTTTTTAAAAGCATGTTTTGACCCAAAGGCATTTAATATCTCCATTTCAATAGCAGGGAAGAAATATCTGATGGAAAGAGGGTAATTTTATTCATATTTATGCATCACTTTAATTGGAGTAAAGATTAAGCAAAGTTCATAAAACAATACAAAATTAATACTGTATTGAAATGAAAATATTTTAACATACAACCAACAGCAGCCTCTGTACACAGAGCCCAAGCATGGGTGAGGATGGATAGACTTTAGCTATGTTCTAGAGAGACCCTAGTAGTGTGCTATCCCCTTTTCTATATGGGAAAAAAACTGAGATTACTTTGTAATCTATGTTGAAAGGTAGCCATGAAATGCATTCTCCTGTCTATGATTCTATTGTCTAAATTTTCAAGAGATTTGCTACAATCTATCACAGCTATTATACCATTAAAAATAACTCTTTTGAGTAGTGATTTTAGGACCTTTTCTACAACATAGTCTGCTTGTGCTGCTAATGAAAACTTGTGGCTGAGAAAATCTCTTTGCCTCTGAAAAATTATTCTAGTAATAATTCTGCTCACAATCATTAGTGTTATAGTTACAATTTGTTAATTTTAATTTCTTGTTAATCACAACTATTAAAAGACCATTTAAATTATTTTTTAAACAAAATGTGAAACACAAACAGAGGCATTGGTTGAATGCCTAAAGATAAGTCCCAATCTGGTGCATGCACCAATTTAGAAGTTCTGATTTTATCATTCAAGACAGTAGCACTTTTTTCCCTTTCTTTTTCTTTCTCTTTCTTTCTTTCTTTCTCTCTTTCTCTCTTCTCTCTTCCGCTTTCCCCTTTCTTCCTGATATTTTTTTTTACTCTTCTTGACATGTTTCTAATCTTTTTATTTCAAAATGTATGGTTTTTTAAAGATTTTAGAAAATACTATATATATATATATATATATATATATATATATATATATATATATTCATTCATTCTAATAGGAATGTAGAAAAAGGACATTCCAGCAGATGTTGTTTATTAACTGGTTGCATGACAAGCAACACCTGCTGAAATTCCCTGTACTTTAAGCCCCATTAAAAGTTCAAGAGCTGTCTCTAGCTTTCAAACTGGCAGCCCTTTCAAAAGATTATATATGTAGGCAATGTCAGGATATGCTTACACATTTGTTTTCCCATTTCTTGGCCCTGCCATTATATCACTTGAATGAAGCTGGGTCCAGACACTTTGTAAATAAAGTAGAAGGCATGGGGAAAGGCATGAACACACTATTAAGAAAACAAACATTCCCCATATGACTTATATCATCTCAATTCAACTGGTGTCCTGAGACCCGCTGTTCAAGCTCTAAAACAACAGCTTGCATCTTAAAAAGTACCACATATTACTTGGGAGCTAGTCCTTGAATTACAAAAGGAAAGTCTTCAATGAAATCCATAAGTTCTACATTTACTTTCACAATTTTAGTCATATGGTTTTGCTTTTCCCTGTCGTCTTCCAAAAACAGTACATAAAGAAACTATCATAGATTATCATAGTTTGACTTTCCTCTGTCCCTGTGTAATCTTAAGTATGCTTGGGCCATCATTCTGATTTAGTATCTCCAAACAACAACTTCTTATCCTTCATTTTCTCGAGTTGGCATAAAATCTTAAATCACTGAGCATGCAATTTTCAAGGCATTTTGTTGCTGGAGGTAGAGAAGCAAACAGTAATGTCTTCCATCCATAACATCGCTCTCAGTAACCAAATCCAGTCAAGTTATATTGTCACATGAGACAGAAAATTCCACAAATACCTATCTGCATCCTTGGTAGTTCAATAATATCAAACTGAGTTACAATTTGTCTTTTCTTAATACCAGAATCTTCCTACCTGAGCTATCTTTATCATACTATCTATTGATAGGACCATCCCATCATGCCTGGTATTACTAGGCCCTGCTGACAAAGGGCAGACATACTGACTGTGAAATACAGAGATATAAATATATCCAAGACCTTCAGTATACAACACTGTGAAACATGTAGACACCTCTCTCTTAAAACCATGGGCAGTTGTCATAGCTTCAGTAAGTCAATTGGTCCCACCTAGCCCAGGTCCTTGTTTGGACTCAGTATTTGATATTAACTCATCCAATACTAGTCTGTCTCAGTTCCTCAAACTGAAAATGCCAGAAATAAGACTTTGGAGATCTTCTCCATACAAGACATATGCTTTACTATGACCCCAGTTTCTTCTTGTTTCACAAAATCATTCATAAGCTTTGACCCTCCACATGGTTTGGACTTCAACTCTAGAATTCCTAATCCTTAGGCATGGCATGACATTTGAGATCTGATGTCGAAAACCTTTGAAGGACAAATAAAAAATAAAAAATTGAGAACTACTGATCTAGAGAAATGGTTGCAGAAGATAGACCTGAGTCAAGAACCACCTTATTTCTTACTTCTGCCACAGTGGAGACATAGCAGGATTCAACTGATAACTGAAGTATCCCAACCTTGGCAGAAATAACAATGAACAAAGATGGAAGAAGGAAGAAAATGATGTCTCCTATCATCCTACCAAAGGGACTGAAGCATGTAAATTGATTGCTTCAGGACACATTATCCAATCACAGGTTGCAAAGGCTTCAAAGAAGCATGCCGTATAGAGAACACTAACATCTGGCAGTCACATAGTTTAGCTCCAGGTAGAATAATCAACTCAATATCTGCTTCTTCTCATTTGCATGATTAATTGACATCTTGTTAACTTCTCTTCAGGGACAATGGAAAATCATTGCATTACAAAACAAATACATTCTGACTGAGGGGATAAGCTCTTACTGAAAATTAGTTTGGAATACACACTCCAGGAAACAGTGTTTATAGCTCATGAGGAAGATTTATCCCCTTGTCTCCCATGGAGTCAGAGAAAAGGAGTTAGTTTATGTCATAAATGCAGCAAAAGAGGACACAGTGTAGCCCATTGTCAAAGAGAGCAAATTACTTAATTCTGCTAGTGCATAACTGCTTAAAATTTTGATTTGCCCATTGTTACATGATCACTTATGGACTGCTGCCAAAAAATGTCAATAGAACTAGCTTCCATGCACCCAACTGGAGCATGATGTACTAGGATGAAACTTGAACAGACTATATGCGGCTCTCATGTCTGTGGGGTACTGATTCCATTCCAAGTTGAATCTGGGCTTTAATGGAGTTCTCTAATAGGCTGAACCTTATTCCTAACTAGTAACAGTACCTTGGAGAGTACCTATAAAAGGTATCCAAAACTTGGAATGAACTTGTCATTGGGGGCAAGATCTTTCCAGCACTGTGATACACTTCATTGGTGCTGTGAAGGAAGAAGCTGGGAAAGCCAGCTTAGGGTCAGCAAATCACAGCTTTCTGAATTATTTGAAGGGGGTAGGCTTTGGAAGAAAGAATATAAACTTCAGATCAAAAGCAAAATAAAAAAACTTTGTTAGGGCAATCAAGGAGAGAGTGAAGACCAGTTAGGAAGAGAGGAATCTGAATAGGGTTTTGGGAGATGTGGATGTGGAGAGTTTTAGAGAGTTCATGTTCAACGTATTAGCTATTATTTATTTATTTATTAGAATATTTATATCCTGCCCTTCTCACCCAATAGGGAACTCAGGGCGGCTTACAATAAAACACATATATAAAATTGTACAATACATTGTGAATCAATTAAAAAGTTATTAAATTGCATCAGACATTCATAAAAACACTTGTAAAATACAGATGGGCATGTTCGAGTCTAAAAGACTGGGTCTGTCAATTGAGTTCCAGCATATATAATAATAATTAGTGCTGCTAATTGTTATTCGAAACCCTGGCCCCACAACCAAGTTTTAATTTTCCTATGGAAAATATTCATGTTTTATTTTCTGCAACTGTGTTGAAGTGTTTTGATTTAATCATCAATAGGGAGAACTGGTTGTGCTTTTCCACATTGAATCCATGGCTCAACACATGTACTTGTCAAGAATATTGGTCACCTTGAGGCTTGGCCAGAAGGGGATCCTAAGGATGAAAGCAGGAAGGGAGCCATTGTGCTGGAGCTATGGGATCATTCTGGATAGGGGTGCTACCACAGATGTATCCTATTACTAGATAAACATGACTGACACCTTGGACATTGCCCACTATTGGTGCTGACTCAAGATGTTTTACAGTATAAAGAAGAATATTTAATACATTATACTGGAAAAGCTTCACTGGACCATCAGTTCCTTCATCTATCTCCCAGCACACCAGTACTTAAAGCATTTGCTGTGTTTTGCTGCATAGTATGATTCTTCCCATGCAACAAGGCAACTAAAAGGAACTTCCTGTGGAGTCATGCAAGGACATGCACAGTTACAGCAGAGCAGGGATAGATAAAAATTCTTAAAGCATGTTGGGGGCCTCATTTTTAGTAATATTTTGAGGCCCTCATGCCAGCTATGGGTGGGTCTAAAGCAGCACTCAGAAGACTTTGTAACAATAATTCTCAGAACTTTCCCCAGGCATCATGATCACTGACCTTGCTGTTTGGGATAATATGGAAGTTGTTGTCCAGAAATGTATTTTTGTTGCTTTTCTGGGAAGAAGTCAGTAGTGCAGTGGTTCTCAACCTGCGGGCCCCCAGGTGTTTTGGCCTACAACTTCCAGAAATCCCAGCCAGTTTACCAGTTGTTAAGATTTCTGGGAGTTGAAAGCCAAAACATCTGGGGACCCACAGGTTGAGAACCACTGCTGTAGTGGATGGGACCAGAAACCAAAAACAGATACTCCAATGTTTTCCCCTCTTTCCTAGCTTTCTGTTTCCCCCATTTTCCCCTCAGCCTAGAAGGTGCTGGGAAGGGAGCAGACCACTTTTACTGATTGCTTCTAGGGGGCTTTAAAAATCCAGATGAGAAATGCAAGCCCTAAGGGTACAGGGTATCCAGCCCTGCAAATAAAGTTTTTGAATTCTCCGTTCTCTGCTAGCAACTTCCTTAGCTGTTCTCACCACAAACAGATCACTGCAAAAAAGGCTTTTGCTAATGTTTTGTCAAGCTGTGAAAGAGAGACCAATGGACTGAGATCTTAGCAGTGAAAACACCACAAATAACCACATTTTTGACCATTGGCATGTCCAGGCCATAAAGAGGGCAAAAAATAGTTGCTGTATAGCCTCAGGGAAATCAGCTGATCTCTTGCTAAATCTTACTTCTCTGCTGGTGTGATGGAGATAATAGTATTCCCCATGTCCCAGAACTGTTGCCTGCAAGGATGAAAACAGGAAGGGTTCTGGTGAGCATAGATATTGCAGTAATGATAGATATATATCCTTCTTAGCGGAGAAATCAGCGTGAATACAAAAGACATATTTAGCTCCCAAATGCAGCGCAAAGTTATGAAAGATACCTACAATTTATTTTCTTTATGTTACCCTCAGCAGCAGTGACATTGCTGGTTTTCTCTCTACTTTTGCTTGCAAATGGGCAATTTTAGCGAAAACTCTGGGCTGAAACGGCATTTCCTTTCCATGCATCGGAGAGTAATGTAATTTGTTTTCACTCTTGCATCCACAGTATCAGTGCAACAGGACAGGTGACATTTGAGAAGGAATTATCAAGGTTGGCGGTGGGGGCGGGGAGGACAGATAAGTAATTTTCTTCCTCCCACACTGTCCTCTTTCTTTACGATCACTCCCTCTAGCAAAATACGAAAATAGATTTTGGCAGATGACAGTTTTGTGTCTTTTGATCTCAAGATGGCACTTCAGTGTTCACTTGGCCAGCATCTGTGAGACACTGTGCTTCAGTAGTCAGAGATCACACAGAGGACAGGATTCATTGAACAGACCAAATTGAAAGAAAACAAAAGCTAAAGATATAATCCCCACTATCTTTCCCTGGAAGGAAATGGAGAGAGTGCAAATCCCTTCGATTTCTACAAGAAAGCCAAAAGAACAGCTCTGGTGAGTTATGGGAAGGATATTTAGGGACTGGGAAAAAGTTTCCCAAAGGAGAAAAGTAGATTCACAAAGCCCACAAGGTCAGGTCATGTGTACAGAAAAGATAAATGAATACTTGTATAGTGGGGAAATGTAGACTACCTTTTTAACACAAATCTTCCACTACTTCATTAATGCAGGACAACCAGTGTGTTCCAAGTTTTGATACTCACATTTACTAATGTGAATTCCTATAACCCTGCTGCACATATATGCATGCATTACAAAGATCAGGGAGACAATTTCCTTGCTCCCCTTGTGACCTCTTGATTCCTAACTCAGCAGAGCAGTTAAGGAATACTGAGGGTGAAACCTGATCCACTGGGCTGGGCTCTAGCACAGCTGATAAATCACCAGCAGTAATAAGATCTGCCAATCGAAAAGTGGCCAGTTCAAAGCCCAGTCGGGGTGAGTACTCGTCCATCAAGCCCAGCTCACTGTTTACCCAAGTAGTTCGAAAACAGCTTAGAGATGTAAGTAGAGAAATTAAGTACCGCTAATTTAGTGGGGGAGGTATTTTACAGCACCATAAAGAACAAGACCAGAAATGCAATGTCCAAAAGGAAGGTGGAAGAAGGAAGTCCTGATGGCTCTTTGTCTTAGAGAATGGAGCAACGGCACCCCCCATGACTTAACCTCCAAGGCATCGAAATTGGACTTTGAGACAACATACCTCCTGTCTGTTCTGTTCTGTCCTGTCTGTCCAAACAGCATTGAATGTTTGCCGTGTATGTGATCTGCCCCTAGTCCCCTTGGGGAGATAGTGCAAAATATAAATAAAGTGTTGTTGTTGTTGATATTATTATTATTATTATTACACAGCTTGGAGGCAAATTCTGTTGGAATAAGGTGAGATTGCAATCAAGTCAATAAAGATAAAATGTATTTTACCACACATATCATTCCTTCTCACTCATCCATTGAGTCAACTGTCTTCTCACTCACAAGCCAGTGGGTTTTTGAGTGGGATTCAAACACTGAGGGCCCTTCCAAATAGACCCTATATCTGAGGATCTGATCCCAGGTTTTCTGTTTTAAACTGGATTATATGAGTCTGCACTGCCAGACTCCACTCACATTTTTTTTAATAATGTTATCATTTCACTTCAAATGCCATGGTTTCATCCTATTGAATCCTAGGGAAACTATGGAGAAGTCTAAGGACTCTTGCTGAAACTACAACCCCACGGATTCTATGGGATGGAATTGTGGCAGTTAAAGTGGAATAATGGCGCAGTAATACGACTTAAGCATGAAAGGCCCAATGTTAGGATGCAATTTTTTAGATTTTTAAAAAGTAACTTTGTGCACCACAACTCAAAGGCTTATGGTTGGAAGAGTCTGGGAGCTGTAGTCTACAAAAGTAAATATTCCAAACTCTGAAACTGATTAGTTTTTTTTATTTCCTGCAAAGGATTAGGCATTAACATTTCATCCTCCTATCACTTGTATGTGTGCTTTTGTTTATGTGTACCAGTGTGCCTGCATACAACATACTGCTGTTGGGACTTCCTTAAATCATTGTTTTCTTTTAATGCAGGAAGCGCAAGCAAAGCTTGCCAAGCTCTGCTAAACTTCAGAAGCTCTCCCGGGAAGGCAAAACAAGTGACTTTGATGGATCACAGTCACATTTGAAACTGAGCCAGGGAAGATTAGTGTGTTTGAGGAAGAGAGATTTGACATACCTGATTTTTTTGGTCTTGTTTCAATGAGATAATTTTTCTAATTAACCTTGATAACATGTCCCGAATACACAGGCTTATCTGCATATCAATAGAGATATACTTTCCAGAGAGATGTTCTAAATCTTTGTTGAAAATGCCAAGGATGCAAAATATTAACATCTTGTGTGCCAGTTGGTACAGGTGGGCGTGGGGTGCTGAATAAATGAATACTGATACATTATCCTGTGGGTCCCATCATTCAAGTTCTTTGGATGGGTATTCATTGATAATTATTGCCACAGTACTGTTTTCCAAAACTGTATATTAAACTTCTGTTGTGACCCTGGAAGTACACTGACATACTTAACAATAAGAACACTATGTGTACCTTGGTGGATCTAAATCAGTGAGTTGGGTAAGCATTAAGCATCACTTTTGGTATGGAAAGCAAGTTAACCTTTCTCTATATCTCTCTCTGAAATTATTATTATTCTATTCCTTTACCCACATGGATTAAAAAGACATTAACGACGGGCTCATGCAGTTCAATGATTTGCTCCAATTTATTTTGCACCATGTAATGTTGTCTTGACACTTCCTATTGCTCCCCTATCCAAACTCTCTTCCGACTCTTTTTTTAAAAAAGTAGATCACTCTGATATTGACTTGTTTCAATTACCCTTATTTGAAAGAATTTTCATGCAATTCTAGCTGCAAAATTTAACTGGTATTGAAATATTGTTTCCAAGGAGATAATGAAATAAAACTATGTGTCGTGTTAGGCCATAGTTAAAAATAACAAAATCAATTATGCACAACCCTTGTGGAGTCTGATTGTCAATATATGATGGACAATGACTATTTTGCTGAAAGTGAAGCAATAGCTAATTTCAAAGAATCTGGTAAACTCATTACATGAGACCGCTAACAATTTTGTTGAGGATCCATAGGTTAATCCTGTCTTTGGTTTTGTTTATCCTGCCACAGTCCCATGCACGAACATAAAATAATTCTGCCTTGGATATATTAAATTAGCATTTACATCCATGACAAACTATCTACACAAATATCAGATATTAACAATGGAATCCCAAAGAAAAAGAAAGCTCATACAAAACTTGCACAGAAAGAAAATTAGAAGTGGCTGCATTTAAATTAGAACAAACATTATGTTATTTATTTACTGATTAAATGTGCAGACTCATTTTCTTCCAAAGAGCTAAAGGAGACATATGTATTTCTCCCAATCATTTAAATCTAACAGCAAATCCATGAAGCAGGGGATGCTGGCAGTAGTGACTGATCCATGCATTCAGCTACATGGCTGTGTAGGGATTTGAATCTGAGTTTCCCCAGTCCAGGTTTGATACTTTGACAGCACAGTGCTTGAGCATTACATTCCTTCACCTTCATTTCTGTCCCCTCATGCAAATAGTAACACAAAATAGATCATTTTATCATCAAGAGACCATGGAAAAGGGATTTCCAGTCACTTTCTTTTTTCTTAGTCCCTGTACTATCAAGGAGTCACTGAACAGTAATTTCTAGTCTTGTACATTCTGGGTAAACTTAATCTGTTTCGTGTCTTGGCTTTCAGTGGGGGCCCTGATCCATTTCCACCGAGCCTCCAGAAATCAGGAGGGCAGATATTTGTTTTCAGTTTGGAGCCAAAAGATCCGCTTTCTTTTGGCCCATTTTTTTTTGGAGGGGGATTCCCACCCAGTCTTCCCTTCCAAGCATGCGCTTTTGGATGGGGGTTGCCTTACTATCTGGGGAATCAAAGGGCTCCCTGGCTGGGGCTGAAGACTCATTGCATTTGCTGCCGGTGACATTGCTCCACAACCCAAAGTGTAGGCCCAAAGCACCCTGCCCTGCAGGGCCCTGCACCCAACTGCCGAGTAAGCCACGCTCCTTTCTCAAGTCTAAAGTGCCCAGGCCTGCAAGGCTCTGTACCTGCCCACCAAGTAAGGAGCACTCTTTATTCGGCACTCAGCTGCATGCCCTGGCATGCCCAGGCAGAAGGCCCAAAGTGCCCAGGCCTGGAAGGCCCTGCATCCAACCTCCGAGTAAGGAGAACTGTTTAGTTGACAGTCATCTGCATGCCCTGGCAGGCCCAGGTGCATAAGCCCAAAGCACTCAGCCCTGCAAAGCGCTGCATCCAAGCGCCGAGTAAAGAACGCTGCTTACCCGGCGGTCAGGTGCAGGGCCTTGCAGGGCTGGGCACTTTATGCCTACGCACGTGGCAATCAATCCGAAAAGCAGGCTTGGAACTGGTTCCTGCTCCCTCCTGCCTTTCGGATCGAGTTTATTTTCGTTCTGGGGGACCTTCCCTTTCCGTGCCATACGAAATAGAAGCACGAATCAGAAGGATGATACATGACTAGACTATTCTAAAAACATTCTCTCTCCTTCTCCCTCCCCCCTCTCTCTCTTACACACACACACACACACACACTTTAACTCTTTGTATTTCATTGCTTCAGAAACCTCTCTTCCCTGTCTGCTGGAGGAGATCCCCTATGTAAATGGGACAGCTTGGTGAAAGGAGAGAAGCACCAGAGTTAGAATGCCCACTTGGCCATGGAAACTCAGGGAATGACATTGGAAAAATCAAACTCTCTCAGCCTCAGAGGGGGGCAATGAGCAACCCCTCTGAACAAATCTTACCAAGAAAACCCTGTGATAGGTTTTCTTGGTAAGGGTCACCTTAAGTCAGATATTGAAGGCACACAACAACAGCAATTCATCATGACATGCTGGGTTCCCTAGGCATACATAAAAGGTACTGTAGTCTTTGTGTACATGTCTATAACAAATTACCTGCTGCTTTTGTGCATGTGATGTCTGTTCAAGGAATAGAATTACAGAAGGAAAGTTAAGAGAAATGCAATGGGTTGAGCTAAGGGGAAAGATCAAAATTAGATTTGGGGTCTACAGCTTTTTTTGGGGGGGGGGATGAAAATGGAAATAATAAATAGAGCATAGATGAAGCATCTATCTTGCTTAGCTTGTCTTTTTGAATCACAATTATAATACATCTATTGGTATAATTTCCTGGAACCACATGTGGAACGGAGGCCTAAGAAGGAGATAAGGATTTACTGTAAATCCGAGTTGTATTTGTTAGCTATAAATCAAGTTGTACTGATCCACTGTGTGTTTCTGCAAAAGTTAGAGAACAGAGTTCAGCAGTTATATATAAGATTGTAGTCTCAGAAGAATTTAGATAAAGAGAAAAAGCATGAATATGCCTGCAATAAATGTAAAGATGAATAATGAATATGTTAGAAAAATAGGGTTAAGGAACATTAAAAGCACATCCCAAAAGATGATCCTTCTGATAGGATTTAAACTGGGATTCAGAGAGCTTAATCAACAAAAGCGGCTTATTCCAACAGTGTGGTAAACATGTAAAAAATCAGTACCAGAGAAAATCACATTAGAAAACAATTTATTCCGAGCAAAACCTCAGATTGTCCACTTTTCACCCACAGTGACCATCTGGGCAAACTATCGAGACATAAAAATAACTTCTCATGACTGAGAAGGAACTTGTTGGGAAAAGGAGATTCATGAAACAAAGCCCAACTTCAAACATTGCTTTGAAAATATATCTACCAAGATACATTCCAGGTTATCATTGCATCCTTTTTCTCTTAAGCTCAGTGTTCTTACAAAAATGGAAGTTAGCCAATGAACTATCAAAACCTTAGGTTATTTCACACTACACAAATTACAGTGCTATGATCCCATTTTAGCTGCCAGAACAATATCCTATGGAATCCCAGGATTTGCAGTTTAAGGAGTAATACAGGGTGAGAATCCCTTATTCGAAATCCTTGGGACCAGAGTGTTTTAAATTTAGGATTTTCTTCATTTTTAAGTACCTTTATTTTTCTATGTGCATCATCACTAAGATCAGGCTAGGTATACCACTTCGTTGAGAAAGAAGAGGGGTAGTAAGTTGAATCCATCACCCTGCGCACAGCTCCCTCTAGGAGACATTTTTCCCATCACATCGGGGTAGTGTCACACTCCCCAATGTAGTGTTGTAGGGAAAACAGTTGGGGGCGGGGCCTCTGCTGGAAGTCACATGATATTATGTGATGGCCAGCATGGGGTTCTGTCCATTAGACAGGGTGAAAGCATCCCAGGACATTAAATTCCCCTCTGATGATGTCCTAAATGTACTTAATGAGATATCTTGGAGACTCAAGTCTAAATGCAAAATTCATTTGTGTTTCATATACAACATATCCGCATAGCCTGAAGGTAATGTAAAACACAATATTTATTTATTTATTTACAGTATTTATATTTCGCACTTCTCACCCCGAAGGGGACTCAGGGCGGATCACGTTATATACATATAGGGCAAACATTCAATGTCTGTATACACATAGAACTGAGACAGAGACAGACAGATGCAGAAGCAATTTAACCTCCTGAAGGGATGTTCGATTCTGGCCACAGGAGGGAGCAGCTGCTTCATCATCCACTGTGACCGCACTTCCTCATTCCAACGTCGTAAATTAGTTAAATTTTGCCTCCCCACTTTATAAGTGGTACCTTATTTCCTACTTGATAGATGCAACTATCTTTCGGGTTGCTAGGTCAGCAACGAGCAGGGGCTATTTTTTATTTTTCATTGATGGGTGCTCACCCAGCCACGGGCTGGCCTCGAACTCATGACCTCATGGTCAGAGTGATTTATTGCAGCAGGCTGCTCACCAGCCTGCGCCACAGCCCGGCACAGTAATTTTATGCATGAAACAGCTTCCAATGATGTCATTAAACATTTTGTATTAGGTAATAACTACAGTTACTTATGACCTGTGTGTCTCTTTCTTTTTCTCTCACACACATGCTAGCTTTTCCTATTTTGATATTAGGAGAGACATCTATGCTAAAAAGACTGTTCCTAGAAAATGTTTAAATGAAGCAAATATTCCTCAGGGAAATGGGATAAGGATCTCTTCATCTAGTCTTCTAGTCTAGCCAGAAGTTGGATGCAGAGCAAGGAGGAGAAGGAAGCCCTGCTGTTATACTGAGAGAGAAGGAAAATGATCAGATAAGTAAATCTACAGAACCCCTACGGGGGAGTCTTAATTCATTCATCCTTGAAAAATATAGGAAACTGCTGTTCAATTTGGTGAGCTGTACATTTCTTCACGGTTCTCTCCTCAGTTCCTGACATGAGCACCCCGAAAAGCGCCCCATCTCACCTGGAGATGATTCGTGAAAACTGGGGATTCAGGGCCAGGCTCTGACATCTGACAACCCTAGATCTCAGGGACTCTCTTCCTATGAACACCATAATACCTGTGTGTAGAACTATAAATTCATTTAAAAAATTATTCACTGTAATCCTAAAATGTCTTGGAAAAACAAAAGTTAGGGATCCCGGGAACAAAAGGTGATGACCTCTTTAATCAAGCCTTAGATGTGGAATACACAAATCTGCGGATGTACATATTCCAAACTTCTGTTTCCACAGTAAGCAATCTCTCAGTCCAGCAAACATCGGCTGGTTTTATCAGACCAGGCGCGGAAACTGTTTCTCATTCCACATGTACGCACAATTGATCTTGATTATCACCTTGCCAGGGATAGCTTGGTATCAATCCAGCCTCTCTTGTTCTAGGAAACATCTCTACGGGGTGGCTGAAAGATGAAAATGGTTGAGGTTCATCTTGGCATAAATCATATATATTATAAACACATATGGGGATAAAAATTGTATTAAAGCAGTGATTCTCAACCTGTGAGTCCCCAGATGTTTTGGCCATCAACTCCCAGAAATCCTAACAGCTGGTAAACTGGCTGGGATTTCTGGGAGTTGTAGGCCAAAACACCTGGGGACCCACAGGTTGAGAACCACTGTATTAAAGGATATAAGGTAGGCAGAAAATTGAACAAAAGGTTTGGAAACAATAGTCTTTATGAGGAGTTGCTGCTGGTCTGCTGCCGGTATCCTTTTTGCGCTGCAATTCCAGAGGTGAATTTTAAAAATAAATGAAAATTATGTTTTTATTCTGATTCCCTTGGGAAACTATAAATCCTTGCCATGGTGGAGGCGGGGGGGGGGGGGGGTGGATCACGGTCAACAACAAATTCACACATGGAATAGAGAATAGTTTTTACCTGGCAAATCCTTTCAGGGTTCTGAGTGGGTGTTTTGATATTTTTGATTGAATATTTTCATGCTTCGGGAAGGTTGGACTGAGGACCATAGCCAGAAGTGTTGAATCTTTTTTTTTTTTTTAGCGAATCATGAAAAGTAGTTCCAAAACACAAAATAATTTAGAAATCAAGCTCCATCAATAAATTTCAGTGGACACTCAAGACAGATAAACTCCAGTGGACACTCATGGGGATTTATTTGAACAATTAAAATTCATGAGTAAACCAGATTTTTTTTTAACCTGAAATATTTCAGGGTTGAACCCCTACCCCCCCCCCCCTTGGCTACAGCCCTGGTTGGACTAGGGTGGAGTCCACTTTGTCAAAACCATGCTTCTCCGTACTATGATAATATTTGTTGAGGAGAACTTTACAAAGCAGGCTAATGCTTAGGCATAATAAGACTTGGCTTGCAGTTTGAAGTGAAAGAAGCTCTTGGTAGACTGCTGTGAAATGTTTACAAAACATTCAGAGAACGAATTTTCTACCATCTGTCTTGACTTGAACAATCTTACAGCGGATGCTCAGGCAGAGGATGTGTCCAAAGCACTAACTAGTTATAGAGGTACCAGTGGCCTTTGCCAGGCATATGCCCAGAAGTTGAACTTAGAGGCTCATTAAAATGCAGCTCAAATATATGACTTCAGAAGTCTTTAAATCCTCCTGCAAAAGTAACATCAATTTGAACTGGTATCCTACACAGTGGAAAAATGAAATGGCCAATTGGCCCTTATACAGTTTCCTAGGAGCCTCTGGTGGCCTAGGGGATAAAAGCCTCATGACTTGAAGGTTGGGTTGCTGACCTGAAGGCTGCCAGGTTCAAATCCCACCCGAGGAGAGCGCGGATGAGCTCCCTCTTTCAGCTCCAGCTCCATGCGGGGACATGAGAGAAGCCTCCCACAAGAATGGTAAAACATCAAAACATCCGGGCATCCCCTGGGCAACGTCCTTGCAGACGGCCAATTCTCTCACTCCAGAAGCAACTCCGGTTGGTCCTGACACGAAAAAAAAAGTTTCCTTGTAAAATGATTGCTGCCATCAATAGATCTAGCTAGTAGCTACTACTCAGGACAATTATTGTTTTGACCATTTTAATGTTCTGTATGTTTCTAACAAAGTCACACCTTCAAACTGTTCCAAGTTGGTAGGACAGATTAGCCCTTTGTTGTCCTACTTTTTAACTACTTTTACATTGTTACAAATTCTAACTTTTTCTCCCATTTTCCCCTTTTGTCTCATCTTACTTCACTTACTGCAAATTGAGTTCAAATTTCCACTCAGCTCAGAAGGGGAAGATGAGAAAAAGGTGAAATCTTGTCCTTCCCAGTAGGTTTGCACGCAGCTCTTTCCATTTGCTGAGCTCCCCAGAAGGCTGTAGCAAAAGCAAACTACTGCAACATTTTCTAGTTTGCCTGTGTTCCCTAAAATGCTGGTGTCACATTCCCAAAATTGAGATGATATTTTCTTATAAAGATCTCCTGTCTTAATATTGCAAATAAACTCACCTGCAGAGAAAGAAGAAGAAAAAAACGAAGTATACATCGAGGAAAATAATAAATAGGAGTGAGTTTAGATTTTCATTGATACTGTTCCAGATCATACTGAGAACAGTTCCAGCATTCTTTACAGAACGTACACACTGAACATTTCTGCCTCTCCAGATGGTGCTCCATTTGTTGCTCTGAAGGTTGGGGATAACAAAATCCACAGCCTTTTTCCACAACTGACTGGCTCTCTGATCAACCAGAACCTCATTTGGCTCCAGTTTATTTTGAGTCATCCAAGACTCTCAAATGAGCATGTTTTGGTTCTTTAAACTGCATAATTGTCAGACATAATATAAAAAGGCAGAAATGATTTTTAGCATCTGTGTTTTTTGTTTGCTGCCATGCTCTCATACTGGTGCTATTTGCTTGACATGTGGGTTGGGTGTTGATATGTGACACAGAGAGAAAGAAATGAGTGAGATGGATCTAGTGATAGTAAAACTTACTAGATTACAGAACAGCTGAGCCAGAAGTTCTTTTTTTTTTAAAGAGAGTTAACTATAATTATAAAAAAAATTTCCTACCTCCATAGTTACAATTTCAAAAAATCTTTTACATTTCTCAAAAGTATTTCAGATAGCTATGAATTCTTTACTTTTTGTAAAAAGGTTTTTGGCTTGGATCTGCATTTCCTTCATATTTGGAATGTGTGTATATCCCACAGGCATATAAAATGGAAATACTGTATAAGGAATTTTTAAAAGTCCTAAAAAGCACATGTTCATATATTTTTTCACTTTCCTTTGTGTGCCGCAACCATTCTTAACCTGTCTTTTGGGACCCCCAGGGGACCATAACATCCTCACAGAGGGTCTGTGAAAGTTTGAAAAATTATTATTAGCTTTTCCAGTTACAATAGAATGAATGAATGAATGTCAGATGCACGGTCATAAATTGATCTCAAAGAGCTGGGATCTTTTGCTGGTGATAGACATGTTGAGTGACTTTGAATAAATACTTGGTGCACCTTAGGGTTTTAAACCTTGAGTTAGGTCTTTGAGGTGGTTTGAGGTTAAGGTAATGGTTTTCCCCTGACATTAAGTCTAGTCATGTCCAATTCTGGAGGTTGGTGCTCATTGCCATTTCTAAGCCGAAAAGCCATCATTGTCCATAGACGTCTCCAAGGTCATGTGGCCAGCATGACTGCATGGAGTGCCGTTACCTACCCGCCGGAGCGGTACCTTTGATCTAATAGTTACATGTTTTTGAACTACTAGGTTGGCAGAAGCTGGGGCTAACAGCGGGAGCTCACCCCACTCCCTGGATTTGAACCACTGACCTTTCAGTCAGCAAGTTCAGCAGCTCAGCGCTTTAACCCACTGCACCACTGGCAGCTCCACCGGGTTTGAGGTTACAAAACTATTTAAAAGGGATCCATGGTAAAGAAAAGGTTAAGAACTACTGTTCTAGAATGTGATGGCGTTCAAGGGAGGGGGGGGGAAGAACAAGAAAAAGGAAGTTACAAAGAACAGTAAGCCAATTCAAGAGCGATTTTCAATAACACTGGAATTCCTGGCCAGGAGGCAATAAACTGATTAAAGGTCTGGTTCTGTATATAGTAATTGTCTTATTTCAGTCATCTTGGTTGCTGGTGAGGAAAGATCCATTTTGAACACAACAGTTTGAGAGCCATTTGCTGATTGAAAGTGGTGAACCTTGATTTTCTTTGTTGTATCACTGGACTTTTTAGACCAAAAGCCAGCTTAATCTACGAGTTTAGCTGCTGATCCGTACAATACTACAGTGCCACCTCTGGGAGTGGACAGAAGGTGGTAGTGCAGCTTCCTCCCCAGCAAGTTAAACAACAACAAAAAGTTAATATTAAAATTCATGTGGCCTATAATGCTGCTTACTCCTTCCTATCTCTTCAGCCTAACTTGTTAGTCAGATGCAGATTGTGTCACTTAAGGTCTGTCTAACCATCTGCTTGGCCAACAGCCCTGACAGGTAGCTCAATGCTAATTTACTGTGGCATTGTAAAAAGATGATTATTGCCTTCTGTATATATATTCCAAAATCTGCAGCACCAAGCATATATTACAATGCTTTCAGCAACCTAATAAAAGCATTCCCACAGTGGTAAATTTGGCAGACTATGCCATTGGTACATATTAAGTCAGTACCAATAGATGAGACATTGTGAAGCAGATTAATGGATGATCTTGTTAGCTGGATCTCAGACAAATGTGGTCAGATTGATTTGGCTGAGTGCCATGAGTGGAACAAATAGAATGCTAATGTACAATTAACAGTATTTGGCATGATCTGCTGTTCACCCCAACCTTCATGCATTTCAGCTGGGCTTGGGGCAAAATCCTCAGTATGACTTGTCAATTATGCTTCTACAGTACCTGATGGATAAAAGCTTACAAAACTATGGTAGAATTGCTACTTGTGTTGGGCCTTCAAACTGCTTCCCATTTATGGTGATGCTAAAGTGAAGTTACCATGTTTTCTTGGCAAGATTTCTTCGCTTCCTCTGAGGCTGCAACTCACTCAAGGTAACCAAAGCCAAATAAGGATTTTAACCCTAGTCTTCTATTCAAACATCTATCAAAAGCTTAAAAACATTGTAGTGTCTTCTTTCAATGATAGTAGCTAGGTGGCATCCCTACCATATCTGATGGTAAGAAGCTAATGTTTAGATGCAGGAGGATAGTTCTCCAGCATAGTTATCAAATTGGCAAACGTATTCTTGTTTCTACCTCAAGTACATACTGCTATAGCACTGCTAGTAAAGGTAAAGGTTTTCCCCTGACGTTAAGTCCAGTCGTGTCTGACTCTGGGGGTTGGTGCTCATCTCCATTTCTAAGCCGAAGAGCCAGCATTGTCCGTAGACACCTCCAAGGTCATGTGGCCGGCATGACTGCATGGAGTGCCGTTACCTTCCCACCGGAGCGGTACCTATTAATCTACTCACATTTGCATGTTTTTGAACTGCTAGGTTGGCAGGAGCTGGGGCTAACAGCGGGTGCTCATTCCGCTCCCTGATTTGAACCTGGGACCTTTTGGTCTGCAAGTTCAGCAGCTCAGCGCTTTAACACACTGTGCCACCAGGGGCCCCATAGCACTGCTACACTCTGTTTAATATAGATACCAAACATTTCTACAGGCAGTACATCATTGCCTGAGCTCTACATTGGCTACATCCCCCCCCTGCACACACACACACCTTTTAAAATTTGCTTAATATAGTATGTATGTATGTTTATGTATATGTATGTGTGTGTATGTAGAGAGATAGATAGATTCAGAAAAACTCTAATCTTCATTTGCTCACAGTCTGAATATATGGTATTTCATCTTATAGAGTCTTTCCACATTAGCTTTCCTCAAAATAGCATTTTAAAATTTGTATAGCCAGTAGCCACAGATGAATGAATGAATCAGTCTTCCACTGTTCTTTATCAATATTTCCTGTATTGTGGCCCTGCTTCCCTTCCTTTTGAAGTAGCCATTCTGAGTGCTGTAAGGAGGCAAACAAAAATATGAGAGTGTGATTCAGTATCGCACTGAAGGATACATCTCAAGCAAGCCGCATCAATGTGCTTCCACTGCAAGATTGAAACGCAGGGACACTTGTCACTCTGAAAACCGACATAGCTGAAACTTCCTTGAAAGCCCTCTTTAAAGCTACTGGAAAAAATATATCCTCTTTCCAAGTTCTGTGCAGCTCCTCCCTATCCAAATCACATTCAGGACTAAAACAAAGATGAATACCTATTATAGGGTCCCATTCAGCTCCCCTATATCCAGGAATCAGCTCAGGAATACAGAAAACACACTTCACATTTGTGGGGATTAGGGGTGCAAGATCTGCCCAAAAGTGGAAAAACCATGAACAAAAACACTGCTGCTGCTCAGTCATTTAGTCATCTCCGACTCTTCGTGACTTCATGGACCAGTCCACGCCAGAGCTCCCTGCCAGCCGTCACCGCCCCCAGTTCCTTCAAGGTCAACCCAGTCACTTCAAGGATACCGTCCAGCCATCTTGCCCTCTTTTTAAAACCTGAGATAGCAACTATCTGGGAATCTTTAGGTCAGGCCTGCTCAACATGTGGCCTGGGAGCCTTCTGCACTCACAAGAATTTGGTGCAGTCCACAAAGGTTCCGAGTCTAAGCCTTAGAAATGGAGCTCATACACAGCACTATAGCAGAGTAGCAATCAGAACCCAACATTCCCTCCTCCAAGTGTTTTACCTCTATACATTTCCTTTCTATATGCACCAAAGTTCCCAAACTAGCCTGTGACAAAGCAGGCACCACCAATCGATCCAGTCAGGGTGAGGGACGTGCTGACCTCTGTCTAGGGAAGGTTGTTGGACTCATTGTGGGGAACAGGGATGAAATTTTAAGGAGTATTGTACCTTTATTCAGGAATCTTGGACTCCAGGTTATGTTAGTGTAACATTAGATTGGCTGTTTTTGAGGAAGAAGGAGGTGTTAAAAAAGAAGGGCTTCTGCTGCTCTTCCTTTCCTCTTTGCCTCTGTCATCTCCTTCTTATCCAGCGGCAAAACCAACTCTGCACTGTTTGCTTGTGAAGGAGAAACTTGGCTAGTACACCACTTTTACTTTTTGCCTCTTGGTTGTCTCCTCCTCCAGTGGGAAAAACCACCAATTCCCCACTGTTCATTTCCCTCACTTGTGAGGGAGAAACGTAGCTTCACCATGAAGTTGTTGTAGGGTCTTCATGGCAAAGCTAAGTTTCTCCCTCACAAATAAGGGAAATGAATGGCAAACGGTTGGCAGTTTATCCCTCATAGGAGGAGATGACAGAGACAGTTCATAGGCAGAGAAAAGAAGAGCAGTGGAGGCAAGTGCTGAGGTACTTCTTTCCCTCAGAAAAGGACTGCAACTCACTGTTATGCTGAAGGGAGGCAGGGAAATTGAGGATGGATTCACCACAATGCATGCTGATTCCAGTGGCCCATGTGAAGATGTCCTAAGGCTTTACATGTAGCTGGCATGGTGTAGTGGTTTGCATGTTGGACTGTGACTCTGGAAACCTGAGAATGACTTGAAGGCACATGACACCATCATCATTATCATCAATAACAACTCATTTATAAAAGTAACTTTCAAAGCATTGAAATTTATCCCTACTTCACTAGCACCAAATTTCCAAAGAGCAAAGGCTCCAGACACACTCTGGAAATGTGGGAGGAAGTTAGGAAGGGGAAATGGACATGCCAGCATATTTTCACAAGAGTATATTGTGTTCCAGGTTTCACTACAAATTTCCATTTGATTGATCAAATGGAGCAAAAGTCATGGTGGTGGTGGGAACTGAGTGTGCAGGCCAGCAATTTCCCCTGCCTACAATTTTCATATTCACAGGCAATATTTCTACAGAAACTGTTAGATGATCTTGAAAACAAATTGAAATTGGCAAGAGTTGTGGTCATGCAACTCTTTTGGAGACTTCAGTCTACAAATGCAAACATAAAGTTTTCTTTCCTTGACTCATCATCTCAAATTAACAAGACAAAGTAACAGAGGAATACACCAGAGAAACAAAAATATTGGAAGTGACAACAGAGAAGCTAGTGCAAAGAGAATCAAAATGCAAAGAACCAAAGAGAGAACAAGAGCTTTCTTAAGTGATTACCAAAAGGGAAAAAAATTGGAAGCTTCACAGAAAATAAAAGCCCATCTTCTTAGTACAGAAGAAATGAATAACCGGGTATGGGGTGGGGGGGGGGGGGTGTCTCTTAACATTCCAGGCCTATAGAGAAAGTTATTGTCATACTTTGTGGAAGTTTCTGAATTGGATCCAAATATTTTTTCCTATGCTCATGAAAGGTGCTTCCCTACACTGCAACTTTGAGTTCCCACAGTACAATATTTTCAAGAAAAGTGTTTCTGTGAAAGGGTAGGTCTGGGAGGTCCAGCATCTCAGGGACATGAAACTATATCTGGATTAAACCATAGGTAAAGTGGGGGAGAAGATAAACACAAAAAACCACTTTCATTACTTCATTATCTGGTGGAATAGGAGATAGTGGGGGCAAAGGCTTGCACAATCAAAAATCCCAACTAGCTGCAATATTCATACACATAGCACATGAATATGGTACATAAGATGCCAGGTAAAAAACAAGATAGCACTCCATACCATACTATTATTTTCACAGAAGAAAGAGCTGATTACACACATCATGCAGGTTCTATCTGCTGAAATTTCCTCTTTGTATATCCATTAAAGCATTGGTCCCCAACCTTTTTTTGACCAAGGATCAGTTTGGTTATCTGGGATGCTGATTCAGAAAATTGCATTAGATAGACCACATCAGGTCTAGTTTCTGATACAGAACATATGCCATCTAGTAGTTGCCATCTGCTCACCCACAGAAAACCATATTTAATAATCTGGAGCTGATGTGATCTATCCAATGCAATTTTCTAAATCAGCACCCCAAATAACCTCAGGAACGGGCCTAAAAATGAAGACACCAAGGTGCCCCCACTTCCAGGCACCACATGGAATGGCCCTGCTAAGGAGGAGGGAGAAAAAGGAGAAGTAGCAGTCAGGAGGTTTGTTGTTGTCAGCCTCTCTTCTCCCAACATCTCCTTGGCACTATAAGAGTGTTTCACGAGACCAGTCACTCTCGTTGCAATGGTTAGTAACGGTGAGGTCGCGGACCATGTTTCAGTTCTTGGGATCACTGGTAGCCCACAGACCACAGGTTGGGAGCCACTGCATTAAAGGTACAAGGGCCCTGCCCTTTAAACAATAGCTATAAATCCTAGTGGGACAGCAGCATAAGCAATGGCTTTCACATGGATTTGAATCTTATAATCCAAAATATAATACCTGCCGCCCCCCTGTCTATACCAAAAATAAATCCAGTTATACACAATAGCATAGAAAAGGGTGATCTTTGTATAAAATAGTAAAATCAAGGTTAACTTTTTGTGGTGGGGTGGGGGAATATTTTGCAGTTGCTGATGGTTGAATTCATGGATACAGAAACCATGGACACAAAGAGCTAACTGTATCCAGAAGGCAAAATGGTGATAAAAAGCATAATAATATGCTGTTGCAGTGTCCCTTAAAAGCATTTCTAACTTAAGGTTACCATAAGACAAACCAGTCCAGGCTCTGCGGTCAGCACAGGCAGCCCTGCTCTTGGTCAGACCCCCATTTCAAGTATGGTTGGTGGGAACGAGAGAGAGGGCCTTCTCCATGGCCGCCCCACACCTCTGGAACTCTCTTTCTCAAGAAATAAGGCTGGCTCTCTCCCTCCACTCCTTCAAAAAACAACTAAAGACCTACTTCTGCTCATTAACATATGGAGAGGAGGAGAATTAAATACTGAGAGACCACTTTCAGAACCTGATTGAGAACTATGTTGTATCTGGGTTCTCCAAATCTATGTCAGCCCATTTACCACTGTAGGCAACATAATCAATTTGCTGATATTAGCTTTAATTTGATGTTAGGTTTTTAATGCTGTAGGGGCCCCTGGTGGTACAGTGTGTTAAAGCGCTGAGCTGCTGAACTTGCGGACCAAAAGGCCCCAGGTTCAAATCCTGGGAGCAGAATGAGTGCCCGCTGTTAGCCCCAGCAATTGCCAACCTAGCAGTTCGAAAACATGCAGATGTGAGTAGATCAATAGGTACCGCTCCAGCGGGAAGGTAACGGCGCTCCATGCAGTCATGCTGGCCACATGACCTTGGAGGTGTCTGTGGACAACGCTGGCTCTTCGGCTTAGAAATGGAGATAAGCACCAACCCCCAGAGTCGGTCACGACTGGACTTAACGTCAGGGGAAATCTTTAACCTCTTAACACTGTATTCATATGTGGAGTCTTGTTGGGATTTTATGCCAATATTTTTCTGTTTTTTTTTTAAGGCATTGAATATAAACTGTTGTTTGTTGGAATCTACCCTGAGTCCTTTCTGGGAGATAAGACAGAATAGAAATAAAGATGATGATGATGATGATGATGATGATGATGATGATGATGATGATGATGATGATATTATTACTATTATTTAGGCAAGATTTGTTAGAAGGAGGTTACCTTTGCCTTCTTTTGAGGCTAAGACAGTTGATTTTCCCAAGGTCACCCAGTGCCTTTCTATGGCCAAGCAAGAATTCAAAACCTGTTCTCCAGAATCATAAACCAATTCTCAAACCACTAGACCACAACAGCTCTTACACAAGAACACCTACACCTACAATACAGTCCATTCACACATACATCCCAGCAAGTTCAGTGGAATTGAGTCCCAGGCAAGTACATCTAGGATTGCAGCCTCAAAGCTTTTGCATCTTTGAAATGCAGAGAAGTCTTTAAGTATTGCAGCTCTCTGATGTTTTGCTTCTCTGATAAGTAATCTTGCCTTTCAACAATGATAAATATGCTAGAGAAAGGACAATGGTAGAATATGCCATGCTTGGAAAATAAGTGGTGAAAACAACATTATTTTTGCCCACATTTTTTTCTTCGCACCCATTGCTGTGAAACTAATAAAGCAAGCTTTTTGTCACAATGCTGTATTTATTTATTTTTCTCCCCCCTCTTCCCAATGTGCTTTATGTGTGAGATTAAAAAGCTTCAAGTCTCCTGCCATCTGGCCAGCCAAATGGATTTAGTGTGTAGGATCATTGCCAGATGTAAGCCAGTTGTAAGTTTAATTTCTGAACATCCAAAAGGCCTGGGGCTCTGCACTTGTTCTTGTGGGACGCCCATACTTCAGGTTTCCTTGTTATCTTAGCTACAGTTTGAATCTACTTATCTGGCTTTGCCTTCTTTGCATGATTTAAAGGTATTTGCTCTGCCTGTTCAAATGGAAAATGAGGTACCTACCCATATTTAACATGTAACCCTAGATCTGACAACATTTATCAGAACCGATGCAGTAGTGGATTCTTTAATAATCATTTCATTTTATCTACTTTCTGGAAATTGCTTAATTAAGAGATAATACTTCATAATATTCCCTAGATAAATTTTCGTTTACACCGAACTGAACCAGTGTTTCTTTAAAGAGCAAATGTGCTTCCTATATATGATACTTGGATAATTTGCTAAACTTCAATTAGGCATCCTAAATGATAGTAGAAATCCTGTATTTTCACTAAAAAGTGCATCCCACTGAATTCAGTAGTGCTTATGTCCTGACAAACTGGTATAGGTTTGCAGTCTTGGTGCATATATCAAAAAGTGTGGGTAAGATAGAAAATATGTTCTCTGTACAAACTGTTATATTATATTGGACATTTGAAAGTAATAATTTTGCAGGACCTACATAATAGGAGTTCAAGAGAGAGTTGAAGAAAGATTAATGAATGGCAGAGAAATATAAACCAGCTACATTGTTCAGATGATGGAGACAAAATGCATTTATTCGTAGAAGCACACAATTTTTGTCAGCTGCTGAAAGTAAGTCACAAAAAAGGAACATTTTGTTAGTAAATGTTCACCATGAGGGTTGCTGCATTGGTTTCTGTGCTCTGCAGAGGTGCTGTCATCTTACAACAGGAATGGGATTACTCAAAAACTTGGGTTTTGCTTTCTATCAGTGAAGGTTAATATTCAACTCTAAATATCCTGCATGGAAGAACATGTGATTTGCATGCAAAAAAAGTGTTTGGAACATTATATGCATAGCAGGAAGATATTCCTGTTTAGTAGGGGGTTGTGCTGGGTGGCCCTTGTGGTTTCTTCTAACTTAATGTTTCTAACTGAATTATGCTTTGTAGATAGGAAACCTATTGCAAATAGCTTAGTCCTGAATAGTCCTGAATAAACTTAAGCTATGCATAATATTCTCAGCGGGGAAAAATACATTTGACCACTTTGCTTTGTCCTCCCTCCCTTCCTTGTCCATGCACTTATTCCTCTCCTCCCCATCTTTCAAAATAAGGGAGTCACTAGACTCTCTCACATTTATATATACGGCAAAACCCATCTCCCCTGAACTGCAAGTTGTACCTTGCATTTTTTTTCTGGAAGATATTGCATTCAACATGAGAAAGTTTGGAAACACTGATCAACAATTTCACCCCAGAGTAGTACTACCCAATTACTAGTAAGCTTCAGATGGCACAGACAATGTACCAGTTAGGCTAGTCTCCAAGCCAATGTTTAGGCTTTAAAACCTTAGATTCAAAATTTTAACTGCTTACAAGCTGTTAAGATTTCTGGGAGTGGAGGGCCAAAACATCTGGGAAACCACAGGTTGAGAACCACTGTCTAAGGCTGTCTGAACTCCCCTACAGTTAAAATCTTAAATCTAAGGCTTTAAAGCCTAAACATTGGCTTGAAGACTAGTTTAGAAGCTGTAAGTAAAACTTTACATGCTATGTTTACAAACCATATGTATCTATAGCAATCTGCCTATTGGATGCAGTTATTGAAGGGACCCTAAGCTAGAAAATAGTAAACTTTTGCATATGTGGCTTTGCCTCTGCATATATCATATTAGCCTTTTATATAGACAATGTAAGCTCTTTGTATGAACCAAAGTAGTATCTGTAAACACAGGGCCTGCGCCCCTCCCTTCTTTTGGGTTGGTGCTTTTCTCCAGAAGTTCTAAGGAGAGAAGCTAGCATGGAATAAACAAGCTAGGTCACAGATACCACTTGTGCCAAAATAGGTGTGGAGAAGTACATTATTTCGTATGGATGGGATTGTATACAACTCCCTACCTGGTTTTTTTTTTTTTTTGGTTTTTGTTTTTGTTTTTTTCGTGTCAGGAGCAACTTGAGCCACTTCTGGAGTGAGAGAATTGGCCGTCTGCAAGGACGTTGCCCAGGGGACGCCAGGATGTTTTTGATGTTTTTACCATCCTTGTGGGAGGCTTCTCTCATGTCCCCGCATGGAGCTGGAGCTGATAGAGGGAGCTCAACTGCACTCTCCCCAGGTGGGATTCGAACCTGGCAGCTTTCAGGTCAGCAATCCAACCTTCAAGTCACTTAGTCCACTACGCCATCTGGGGGCTCCTCCCTACCTGGTCTCTGAATATATGCCTACACAGGACTTTTTTTTTTTGAACGGATGTGTATGTGTGTTGGAGGGAGAGGAGGGAGGGAGAGGAGGGAGGGTGAGACCCCTACACAAGGCTCATGGGCCACATTTTGCATACCTTGATCTGGGAAAAATCCCTACCTGGTCTCTGAATATATGCCTACACAGGATTTTTCCCAGATCAAGGTATGCAAAATGTGGCCCATGAGCCTTGTGTAGGGGTCTCACCCTCCCTCCTCTCCCTCCCTCCTCTCCCTCCAACACACATACACATCCGTTCAAAAATATTTTTCATTTTTCTTTTTTTAATAACTGGGATTGATGTGGGAGTGCAGGCCTCCAAAGTGTCTTGGGTATTCTAATGTGCTCACTATGCTTCCAACAATTTCCTAACCCTTTCCAAGAGAAGGAAAGCAAGAAAGAGACAATCTAAAAGCAAACCTGTTCTTAAGGGAGTAGTCACAATTTGATTTATTGTATTTGAATGACATGAGCTGGCTTGACTTTACTTTCAGTTAACATTACTACTAGCAGAAGAAGTGCACCACTGTGATGTCAGTGGAGCAGTGACTCCATGCTGGGTTTTAATCCAAACTTTAAAAGAGTCATTCAAGCTGTTGAACCAATATTATGGAGAGTGTTCAGCTCCTTATTTTAAAATCTGGGCTAAAACTTGAGCCAGATTACTCCTCTGACATCAGAAGCCCATTGGAAGCATATGTCCTGTTTTGTCTTTCAAGAACAGCCTTAAGACACTGTGGTAAGTAAATGAAAACTACTTTTACTTCAGCAAAACATAAAGTACAGCACACTCAGTAGAATAATGCAAAATGAAGCAAGGAAGTCTTAGGGCAAATGCAGTTCTTAGTCTCTGATACAGTCCCAAATCAAATAGCAGTCTTACTTCAGACAAAGAAACAGCAATAAATCCAGATGCAGACTCGGAGAAGGCACATGGGGAGCGAAGACATTAGAGTCAGTTTGTTACTAGCAAGAGCTGGCTGCACCTGCTTCTGCTTTATAGCCCTGAGTCACCTGACAGCTGCTAGGAAGGCTCCTTGCTTAGTTTTCTCCATACCTCACAACCTCTGAGGATGCCTGCCATAGATGTGGGTGAAAAGTCAGGCGAGAATACTTCTGGAACATGGCCATACAGCCCAGAAAACATACAACAACCCTGTGATCCCGGCCATGAAAGCCTTTGACAACACAATATAGATTTTGATAATGGATCTTTCTAGATATTAGAGTTAGTTTCTTGATATATGTGCAGAAATAGTCTCTGTTATCATGATGACAAATATTGTGGACTCAAGCCTGAGGACATAAACAACAAATTTATATTACTTAGCATGATAACAGAAATATATCAAGCACAAAGGTGTATGGCCTAATTAGTATTCATGCCATATGTACAATGCTACCCCTGTTTTTCCTAGCACCTGCTGCAGAAACCACATCCTATTCTTGAACTACTTTGCAATCCAGGAGAAGAGGATACAGCCCTCAAAAATGCCAGTCTTAGCCGTACAAGCTGTGGAACTGGGATAAGCCTAGAGTGCATTTTATGGCAAAATACACATTTATTGTGCATATTTAAAAGATAATTGAAAGGGCTGGCAGACTCCATTCTCATTCAAACTAGCTTTAATTATCATATGCTTTTTGTTAGCAAAAGGCACAATAACAGCACTTCAGTGCAATGAAGGCAATAAGAGCACAGCAAGAGAATGCAAGATTACACACCGGAATGAAAGAGGGTAGGGGGGAATTAGATGTGTTTTGCCTGCCATGCTCCAAGAAGAAACCTTGTGAGAGAGGCAGGCGGGTGTTCTAGGGACGGAAAAAAAAAAGGCTACAGTCCTTGAAATTCATTTGTCTGAAGACATTAGCAATTTGCTTCTTATGCAAACCCATTTCAGGCAAAAATATATGCAGGGGAATTAAACAAATACGAGATCTCATATAAATGAGAAACAGCAAATTGAGCAAAAGGAGGATTAGAGCTAAATCTTTTGTTCAAAGAGTGATTAAAAAGCATTATGTCGGATGAAGTCAATCGAGAGCTTAGCTGTATGAACTTCCTTCTCTGCCTTCCTTCCATTCCCTTTGTCGCAAACATGGAAAAAAGAGGAGAGGGCTTTGGTGTCTTGATTCAGATAAGAAGGGCTCATTACCAAGCAACGTGACAACATAGTTTTGTGGTCTCATCCCTGTAATCTTCACTCTTCTCATGCATTCCCTTGGCTTTCTTATCCCTCAATTCTCTTTCTGCTCTTTCCCTGATACAAGGGGAGTAGAACCCATTCTAGAGTCAAAACCACAAAAAACATCCCAAGGGACTAACTCAGAAACAAAACCAAAAGTTATATGATAGATCCCACATCTGCTTGGCCAATAAGTAAACATACTCAAATCAAAATCTTTATTATGGTCATAGACCAGCATAAGTGGGGTACAGTCTCATAGAAGCATTGTACATTAAAATCTAAAGGCTAAAAAACACCTGGGGACCCACAGGTTGAGAAACAGTGCTTTAGAGCATCAGTTACAGGGCTTGGGCTTTGCAGGTCTCTTAGGTTATCTGAAAAATGCTCATTGCTCAGGCAGCAGCTGAGATCCTGACCCACAGCTATAAATCTAATCAGTACCTGTCCTCTTATGTTGCAGGCAACATTGTTATCTGGCTCAAGTCCAATGCCCATTTGTTTCTGATCTCGAACCTGACTCTGTTGTTTTTCTACCTTGACTTCAAAGACATTCTGACTTCAACTTCTTGGACTTCAGATCTTGTATCTGGTTTCATTGGTATTGGAGTGCTGACTTTGGCTGACATATTCATTTGTGTTGTTTGGATTGAGCTTCTGATAAAGCGGGTGAGCTTACAACACTGGTAGCTGTGATGCTACCTTGTAGTCCTGCTCCAAGTGCCATCGTGGCAGATGAAGACGAAAACATGGGGTTTTCGCCGGTTCAACAAGAGCCGGAGTCCTTTCACCTGCCGGATGTTGATGTTTGTCCCCAAGAATTCAGTAAAACAGACCTTGGACATTCCTCGCCTCCGTTCCCTAGAAAAGAATCCTACTGTGCTGACAGGGGAGTCAGGGAACAAACTCGCAGGAGTTTACGGATTGCTGCCAAGCAACAGGCTGATTAGACCTGCTTTCCTTGGGAAATTCTAAGGAGTCTTGCATCTGGACAAAGTCGGGTTTCACTTCCCGTTCTCTAGGGAAAGAGATTGTTGGCGGGAAAACGAGACCCCAATATAGGTGCCTGATGCGGGAGAATCTTTGCGGAGTCAACAGAGCAGCTTCAGGAGTAAGATCGTGTGTGGACTTCGTAACCCCAGTTCCTTGTTTCCCGGATTAAGAAATCAAGACTTGCCTCGCTTGCTTTTAACCACAGACCTTGTTCCAAGAATCTCTGTTTGCCTTGTATCCTGCCTTGTATCCAGCCTTGTTTCCAGCCTTGTTGTCAAGCTACCTAGGACTCCTGAGACTCAGACATTTCCCCACACTATTGCTTGACAATAGTGTGTGTTTCGGTATTGGATAAAGAACTTTGAACTCTAATATCATTTATTGGACAATACATTTTTGGACTATATTTGACCTCATTTGAAAGATCTGCTTCTGAACTCTATTCTTCACTTGTTTTTATTGTTTTTATATATTTCCTTAATAAAGATATTAGATAGAGATTGGCCTCCGTGTATGGTTCTTGGTGCCCTGCTGCCAGGGGTCTGACAGTAGCCCTAATTTAAACAATTGTTGAATGGTGCATCAACACCCATTGATCATTCTGTCTTGCAGGTTATTAATGCTTTTACAGATTTAATGACAAAAACAATAGCAAAAACCCCCGCATTTTTCAGAAAAATTATTCATTTATTATTTTAGAGAATTTGACTGTATTGCCCCTAAACTCTATTGATACTTCTGAGTAGAGTAGGCCACTGAATCACTGTAATTTCTGTACAGTGTTGACTCACCTTTCAATGATTGATTAAATGGGTCAACTCTAGTGGGGAGTAACCAGTAGGATTGCAACTTTCATTTCTCTCTCATGCGCAGATAGTTTTCGATCTGACTTGAACCCTTTAGAAAAGATAATGCCTATGGAATGCCTTCCCGGTTAATATACAATTTTCCCCTGTGGCTTTTAAGAGGCCTTTGAAATGTTACTTGCCTTCCCTTACTTGTAGCTGAGATATATGCTGCTTCTATAAGTCATATCAGTTTAGTTATACTGTGAATCACAGGAGGTGAAAGTGCAGAATTCCAGTGCTATTTTATCTATTTGTTTGCTTCTTTGTTTTTGCAGTGTGCAGAGGATCCCAGCCCACCCCCACCACCCTCACATACACATTGAAGTTGAATACCTGTTTTAAACTGCTTTGGATTCCAAACTACCTTATTTTAAAAAGGTTGCATTTCAGTAATTTGGCAAGTTGCCATACTGAAAAGCCAATACCATTTTTGTTGTTGGTGCTGCTCTTGCTGTTTCTACTTACTTGCTAACATTTCAACTTTGAAGAGTAATTTAGAACTGTTTGGAATGAAAAAAAAAAGCAAATAAATAAAAACCATATTTTTTTTAAAAAAAAAAACTAGATGGCATTGTTTGCTCCAGTTTAAAGACTTTGACATTAGGGATATCGCAAATATTTTGAATTTTTAATTTTGAAAAGCATGCTCTTCAAGAGTCAAGATATTCTGCTGAAAAGAATCCTGGGCTGATAAGAATCTTTACAATTTGGAATGTATAAAAATTGCAAATGATTGTTTTATAAAGGAAATGATATTTTCAGTTTAAAATTATGAATCTTTTTATCAAATAAGTCCCAAATTGTGAATACTCAAAACTGTAAAGTTTTCAAAGATTTTCTTGCAGCAGGAAAAATAGCTAAATTACTCATTATTTGTTTTGAGAATAAAATTATTGAAAATGTATATATGCAGAGAGAGCGTAAAGTAAGAGAAAACTATTAGACTATGAAAGAGGAAACTCATATTTTAAAACCACAGTGAAGAAGAATGGAAGGACAAACCTAAACCCAACATTTTTTTTCATTTTTCTTTTTCTTTTTATATACTTCTTCATTTTTTTATTTTTATTTTTCCTTTTTTCCTTTTTTCACATATAGTGATATTTTACTATATGTACTAAAAACTCTCTAATAATTTTTTTTTAAAAAAAGAAAAGAAAAAAATATATTCCTATCGGACATCACATTTTTGGCACTGCTTTTTCTTTATTTCCATTAGCCCTTTGGGGATATGAAGGGACAGGCTGCTGGTAGATGTGGAGGAAGGCCTTCACAGCAACAAATTCAGGCTGCTAAATTGGCAAAAAGCTGACTGCTTTTGGCGGGGTGGAGGGGAGCGGGGTTGCCCTAAGTTTGAACCAAAATGTGTCAGAAAATAAGACATCTCTGAAAGCAAGAAGCAGACATAACTGGGCCCTTTTCACTCTGCCATGTAATCAAGATTATCTGATTTGAACTGGATTTTATATAAAATGGGCCTTGGACACAGGCCTTGTATCCATCTTAAGGAAACCAACCGTAAAAAGATGGAGAAAACTGAAACATGTCTAGAGGAGAGCAACAAAAATAATCATAAGTTTGGAAGCCATACCCTATGAGAAGCAGCTTCGGGAATTGGATATTTTCAACATAGAGAACAGAAGGTTAAGAGGTGACATGATAGTCATGTTTGACTATTTGAAAGGAGGTCATACTGTAGATGGAGCAGGCTTGTTTTTCACTGCTCTACAGACTAGGGGTGCATATATGCTATATCCCCCTCGATGGATTGTTACCTTGACATGGTGAGGGGGCTTGCGTGTTCCAATGAACCTGCGGGCACAATCACGGGAGTCACACACTCCTAGGAGTGGCTACAGGGGAGGATCCAGACCAAGAACAATCCGAAGACCCAAAGACCTCAACGACAGAGCAGGTGGAAGATAACATGGTACATGTTACAACGGCTGTGAAGGCGGAAGAAGGCTGCAACAGACTGAGAAGCCACTCTCGTTGTGTTAATCACACCACTGCTGGGACCTCAATCTGTGAAGACTGTGTGTTGACCGGCCGTGCACCGACCTCCACACGTTAAAAAAAATCATGCACAGGCGTCTTCCAAGAAATTGAGGACCATCATCCTCGAACTACGAGGGATCGCCTAAGTAAGTAAGTATATGCTATATTAATGCCCATGCTGACCAGACATTCAGAAGTAGCATTTCCAACCTGGGGAAACAAGCCTATGCAGTCTGGTTCTTTTCCATATGTGGGCAGAGGTTGCAAGGGGGTGCTAGAGAGAGAAGAATAGTCCATTTTACAGGGAGGGAGTTGAAGCAGGAAAACCATTTCCCCTGTTTCCGCTGGTCATTCCTCCCCCACTTCCCTTATCATAAACGAGGGTTGTTTCCACAATGGGAACATGAGTGGGGGCAACAACAGGAAAACAGAAGGAAATGGTTTTTTTCCCTTCAACCCACCTTCCCCTCTGTAGAATGGACTATCCTTCTCTTCTAGTGCCCCCTAATGGACTCTCATAGAATCATAGAATAGTAGAGTTGGAAGAGACCTCATGGGCCATCCAGTCCAACCCCCTGCCAAGAAGCAGGAAATCGCATTCATAGCACCCCCGACAGATGGCCATCCAGCCTCTGTTTAAAAGCCTCCAAAGAAGGAGCCTCCACCACAGTCCGGGGGAGAGAGTTCCACTGCCGAACAGCTCTCACAGTGAGGAAGTTCTTCCTAATGTTCAGGTGGAATCTCCTTTCCTGTAGTTTGAAGCCATTGTTCCGCGTCCTAGTCTGCAGGGCAGCAGAAAACAAGCTTGCTCCCTCCTCCCTATGACTTCCCCTCACGTATTTGTACATGGCTATCATGTCTCCTCTCAGCCTTCTCTTCTGCAGGCTAAACATGCCCAGTTCTTTAAGCCTCTCCTCATAGGGCTTGTTCTCTAGACCTTTGATCATTTTAGTCGCCCTCCTCTGGACGCTTTCCAGCTTGTCAACATCTCCCTTCAACTGTGGTGCCCAGAATTGGACACAGTATTCCAGGTGTGGTCTGACCAAGGCAGAATAGAGGGAGAGCATGACTTCCCTGGATCTAGACGCTAGACGCTGTTCGGATAATGGAACAGTACTTTCAATCTTTTTGAACTGGGGAGAAGTCCTGATTAACCAGCACCCCATGGTTATCTCCTCTCCCATAGTGATACCACTGTTTGCCATTCAGTATCTGCCTCTGCTCATGACGGCTATATGGGTATTCTTATAGAAACTCCATTAATACTTGATTACTATGTATTGGTGAAACTGTCTCTAACCTTTTTTTAAATTAAAAAGCTCCAGACTTTCTCTCATTTAAGGCTGAACAAGGCAGGCAAAAATTACTTGAGAATTGGACATTTTGAAAATGTTAAATAAATTCCTTGTACACAAGGAATTAAGGACAGCAGATGCCAGGAACAAGCTTAGAGTGTATTTCCCTAGAGGCAGAAGAAATATTGAGGGAAATAATAATGATTCAGAACATGTGATTATGAAATTAGATTTTTTTTTAAAGCCTGAAGCATCCAGGGAATATATAGAATTCACCTGAGCAATCTGAAAGAAATAGAAGTTGAGATAATGCATTATAGTCAATACATCTAAATCATAGCTTAGCCTCATTTTCTGTGAAGTGTTTTTATTAAGGGAAGAAACACAGCAGAGATGAAATACAATTTACTGTTTGGAATGTTACATGAAGTTTGTTTCTCTGGCAAGCTAAAAACCTCAGGTTTGCATAATTCCCTACAGCTAACAGTGCCAGTATCTGCCACAGGACTTGATTGCATGTTGGTGCTATTTCATAGCAGCCACACAATCACAGATAGAACATAAATACCAATTTGAACACCTTTGCTATCACAGGTTCTCTTCATTTGTGAAATTGCACACATTCATAAAACCTTAGTTTTGTAATTGTATATCCATTTACCCTCCTAACCCTTACATCCTGCATTTCCACTGCTCGGTAATTTTGCAGATTCAGCAATGGTTAACAAAGAAAGTTACAACAATGTAGGTCTGGTTTATATTCTTGTAAATAACATATAATTCAAATTTAGTTAAATAAACACAAAGCAGTTCAGGAATAGTGAGAGGAAAGGAGTAGGGTAGGAGGAGAATCTTTCTCCTTGATGTTACTTACTGTCAACATGCAGGCATAGAAGCAGAAAAAAATCCATCAAACAAGATAAGCAATATATATGGCGCTGCTTCTCTGCAATATATATGGTGCTGCGACCTTGGCTCCTTCTTTGCGGAGGGAGACAGGAGTTGCCTCGATGGCGCCCCCAACAAGATGGTGCCACAGGCAACTGCCTAGTTGGCCTGGTGGTTGAACCGCCTCTGTTGGGAGGAGGCAGATCAACAGCAGGATTTGCACTTTTGGGGATGGTTTGCTTGCCTCATGTGATAAATTATCTATGGACTTTATCACAGGCATAATGGATTAAACCTTTGTGCTGGCAGGACTGATTACTTGAATGTTGGGTTGCTGACTTGAATGTTGGGTTGCTGACTTGAATGTTGGGTTGCTGACCTGAAGGTTGCTGGTTTGAATCCGGGGAGAGCGTGGATGAGCTTCCTCTGTCACTCCAGCTCCATACAGGGACATGAGAGAAGCCTCCCACAAGGACGGTAAAACATAAAAACATCTGGGCGGACCTAGGTAATATCCTTGTAGACAGCCAATTATGTCACACCAGAAGCGACTTACAGTTTCTCAAGTTGCTCCTGACATGGAAAAAAAATCACTTGTGGCAAGCAAACCAGCATTTCAACATTTCATGTGACAAACTCCATAGATCAGAGGTCCCCAAACTAAGGCCCGGGGGCCGGATGCGGCCCTCCAAGGTAATTTACCTGGCCCCCGCCCTCAGTTTTATAATACAATATTTTTGTATTAGTTTTAATAATATAATATATTGTATATACATATAATATTGATAATAATGTTATGTTATACAATATAATACTAATAATAATACCATATCATAATATTAATTATATATATTACATAACATATAATAGTATAGTGGTATAGTTCAATATAGAATTATATAATGCTAATATTGTGCTATGCAAATAATATAATATATTGTATGTACATATAGCTGCTCTGAGTCCCCTTCGGGGTGAGAAGGGTGGGATATAAATGTAGTAAATAAATACAGTAAATAAATAATTAATTTTTGACTTAGGCTCGGCCAAAGTCTGAAATGACTTGAAGTCACACAACAACAACAATCCTAATTAACTTGACTATTTCATTGGCCAGTAGCAGGCCCACACTTTCCATTGAAATCCTGATAGGTTTATGTTGGTTAAAATTGTTTTCATTTTTAAATATTGTATTGTTCTTTCGTTGTTGTTGTTTCACTACAAATACGACATGTGCAGTATATATAGGAATTTCTATTTTTTTCAAATGATAATTCGGCCCCACAACAGTCTGAAGGATTGTGGACCGGCCCTCTGCTTCAAAAGTTTGAGGACCCCTGCCATAGATACTCTTCATAAAGAGATGCTCCAACACATTATTCGAATTAATTAATTGCCCATATAACCTGTAAACTATTTGCCAACAGGTTAAAATGGAGCTTCATTCAGAAATGGCTTTGTACAACACTTTCTTCAAGAAGGACTCAACCCACTGTAAAGATGTATTTGTCACAACAATTCATAATTTTTTTAAAATTAAAACTATAAAATTAACTCTCTGAAGCTGTCTCTAAAACCATGGAATCTTATTTTTAATGCTAATTTAAAATGAGAGTGGGAAACTTCTGTGGGCCTAGGGGCACATTGGGAAAACAAGGCAGCAAAACAGAAAACATACAGACAATATCGAAATTCTGCCCTCAGTCCACTGCCCCAAATCCATGTATCACGATTAGACTCTAGTTTTTCCAATATTATAGGGATGACATCATATGAGACATACCAGAGTTTCACCAAACTTACAGGTATGTCAGAAAACCAAATGGTTGCTCTACATGTATTAACTTCAGAAACATTCATTAGCGTCCAGGGCAACAAATGCATTAAAGCACTAGAACTCCTTAGCAACACTTAACTAAATGTCAAAGTCTAAGATTCTGTAGGATGGGGCCAAGACAGTTAATGCTGAATCGAATTGCTGTAACTATAGAGTATAATATTCATACATGCATAGTTATACTTGGAACAGACATATTTGAATCATTAGGGCGACAGTATTCTAACAATTACTTCTTGTAGATGAGACATTCAGTGACCATTGTGGAATTTTAACTGGCTGGTTAACAAAGGAATTGCTGCCTAGCAGCCATAACAAAATCTTTCTCTATTACTTTAAAAGATTCCCAGTTGTCCAATCACTGAAAATGGTGATTGTGCCAACTGTAGAAGAACTCTGAGTGTGCAATTGGCAACATTTCCCCCTCCCCCTTCATTTTTAAAACTTTTGTTTTCAGGCTGGACATCTGCAATTTCTGCCTTGGCTCCTTTCCTAATGATTGTATTATTAGCTTTATTTTCATCTGTTCTCAGCTGTTTAACTTGTATGGACTTGTTTTGGCTGTTCTGCATATAACAAATAAGGCAGCTGAAACAAGTTCACTAGGGCCAAAAGGAGAATACATCCAAAAATAAATAAACTGACTAGGAAGTTTAACCATTTCGTGTTCCTTCAGAAAGCCCCTGCCATTCATTTTGGACCTTCATTTAGATTTACACATACAGTCTTCCCTCACTACTTCACAGTTTGCTTTTAGTGGATTTGCTGTTCCACGGTTTTTAAATAAACTCTAAAAGAATATTATAAATAATAAAAAATTACAATTTACAACCTAAGAACGGGAGGAAGGAGAAGCTGAAGGGAGAGAAAAGGAGCCCAAGCGGCAACGGGAGGAGAATGAGACAATCTATCAACACACAGTTGGTTGATAAAGACTTAAAATAGTGGATAACTACTAAAAGAATGTATAAATATATATCGTCCCTACTTTGCGGATTTTCACTTATTGCGGGTGGTTCTGGAACCTAACCCCAGCAATAAGTGAGGGAACACTGTACAGTGATATAGCATTGTAAAACTGGCCATATGGCTTAGAGCAGCTGGGCTATAAGAGAACCCCCATCAGCAAAATCTAGACACAGAAGGTGTTTACCAAGTAATGTATGGTCTATTCCAGTCTTAATTAAAGAGGGAAAATGGCAGTCAGATAGTTATTTTAGCAAACAGTCCTGTCACTTGCAATCTTGCAAAAGGATAGGGAGAGACACCTACATTTTATTATAGCATGTGTCATAAAATCGTATAGTGTTTCATGGACTGTTATGATTGAGCCTCGTGGCTCTGTTTCTGACAGGCGTGGGCGTAAGACTCCTCGAGAGTCGGATACTCTCGAGGAGCGAGAGAGAAAAAGACTGCGAGACATATTTGCAGCACCCTCTGACGAAGAGTCTTTCGAAGGGTTCACGGAGAGAATGGAGGAAGGGCTGGTTAGCTCAGAGGAGGATGAGATGGATTGGACTCGGGTAAGGGAGGAATTGGGGGCCACTGGCCATGATGGGGCAGAAGATGAATGGGGACCTTCAGGATTAGACCCATGGCGTAGCTGGAGGGATGGGACGGGATCCACAGCTGGAGATGCTGTTGGGCGTAGTCAGAGGTGTTCCAGCTCTGACGAGGAAAGTGATGAGGAAACGCCCGGGTTAAGGAGGGCAGCTGACAGTGATGAAGATTTGTAACTGGCATAAAATGGGGCTTGGGAGCAATTGCAAATTGCGTCGGGCAAGGTAATCTGGGCAAACGCTTGGGATTCGTGTGTGTGTGTGGGACGCTTCCCTGAAGACTTGTGTGCTTTCCTGTGCTGAGACGTAAGTTGATTGGAATCCAGGGTCAGACGGCGGGAGGGATTGTGTGGGCATTTGTTTGTGCAAACCTGTGCTTACTCTTATTAGCTTGACCTTCCGTCGTCTTCTTGACGGACGCCATCTCCTGCTTTGAGAACTCGGACTGAACTGACCACGGCTTGTCTCCCCCCCTTCTTGGACTTGGAAAAACTACAAACGTCTGCTTCTGGCTTTGATCTACGGAACGGAACTGGTCTACTCTACTGCTAAAATCCCTGGCTGCGTCTGCTCGTGTTGGAGATCCTGTCTGCTGTGTGTGTGTGTGGGAGCGACGCAAGTTACTCTAAACACAGTGTTGGCAGCAGAGAGGAATCTGCTGCCAATTAGTTGCATTCCTTGTATCTTTTGTTTCTTGGCTTTCGTTTTGTTTTTTACCCAGGCTGAAGAAAGCAGTTTGTTTTTACCCGGATTAAACTCCGGTTTAATCCGGTTTATCTTTTGAACATTTACTTTTGCCCCTTTTTGCTCCTAAAGGCAAAAATTGCCTGGCCCTTGTGTTTTACGGGCATTTTTGAGTTCTGTAATCTAATAAACTCTGTTACTTTGAATCTTGTGGCGTTCTGTCCTTGACAGATTGCCCGACGCCCATAAAAGGTTTATTGCAGCAATAAACCCGTCAGGAAGACGATGGATGAGTTAAGGGTCAAATTAGACCAATTGCAAACGGCCTTTACCGTTAGCCAAACCGCTCATGCCGTGAAAGGACATGTTTTGACTCCTGAACGCTTTGACGGAACCAGGTGCAAGTTGCCAACCTTTTTGGCACAAGTGGAGCTTTATTTTTCTCAGCTCAGTGCTCATGCTTATCCTACAGACACTAGCAAAGTGGCCTTTATTTTGAGTTTGTTGACCGGTCCCGCAGGACAATGGGCCACTAATTTAATTTTGGGAAATGACCCAGTCAAGGACAATTTGAATAATTTCAAAAAGTTGTTAACTGATACTTTTGGGGATCCTCTCCGCACGGAGAACGCTGGGTGGGCTCTGTATCGGTTGAAACAGGGAAAGGGGACTGTTTTGGATTACTTAAATAAGTTTAACCTGTATCGCCACCAGCTGGATTGGGGGGAAAATGCATTCATGCTTTTATTTACTGCCGGGTTAAGTGATATGCTCCAGGATGAATTAGCACGCTTGGAGCCGGCTGAAAGCTGGGACGCCTTAGTAGCTAAGGTGCTGCGTTTAGACGCAAGGTTCGAGGCTCGTAAACATTCAAAAGCAATGTGTGCGCCACCCATGCATGTAACCAGGGCACCTGTGGTGATGGGGGAAGAGCCCATGGAGCTTGGGGTCTTTAAAAAGCTGTCTACAGAGGAAAAGAGCCGTAGGAGGCAGCTGGGCTTGTGTTTGTACTGTGGGAATGCTGGGCATTTTGCCAAAAATTGTAATGTGAAACCTTCCCAGCTGTCGGGAAAAGGCCAGCCCTAGTGCGACGTGAGTCCAACGCACTAGGGCTCTTCAAGCAGTCAACTGAGGGGAGGAAGCATGTTTTCGTACCCATTACATTATCTGTTGGGGGAAGGGAACTTGTTTCTACTTTGGCACTGCTGGACTCAGGGGCCACGGTCTCATATGTAGATATTGAGTTTGCTAAGAAGCATGGCATTCCTAAGGTGCGCAAGGCATGCGACGTGTGGGTGGAAGGAGCAGATGGGAGACTGCTGGAGACTGGGGTGGTTAACCAGGAAACCTCAGCAGTAATGTGGGAGGTGCAGGGAGTAACGGGAACGTTTGTGTGGGATATTACGAGCTTGCCTAGATATGATGTGATCCTGGGGATGGATTGGCTAGCTGTAGTAAACCCACAAGTAGATTGGGCAACACGTAAAGTGATCTTAAAGAGGCAGGACTGTTGCACTCTAAATGTTACTCATTCTGATATGGAGGGAGTGCCTGCTGAGTATGGGGAGTTCTCTGATGTATTTTGTAAAAGAGAAGCGGACAAATTACCACCGCACAGGCCATATGATTGCGCCATCAAGTTGGCAGAAGGTGCGAAACTGCCAGCGGGGAGGCTGTATGCCTTGACTGTACCGGAAAGGCAAGCTTTGCGGGAGTTTCTAGATGAAAACTTAGCCAAGGGGTTTATTCGCCCATCTAGTTCTCCAACTGCGGCACCAGTATTCTTTGTAGCCAAAAAGACTGGGGAACTTAGGCTGGTCTGCGACTATCGGATCCTAAACAAATACACCATTCGGGATAGGTACCCGCTCCCTTTAATCTCGGAACTGTTATCAAGGGTGCAAGGGGCTAAGGTCTTTACCAAGCTTGACCTGCGGGGGGCCTATAACTTAATCCGTATACGGGAAGGGGATGAATGGAAGACGGCATTTAACACGTGTTTCGGATGCCACGAGTTCCGAGTCATGCCTTTTGGGCTTTGTAATGCTCCTGCGGTCTTCCAGAGGTTCATGAACGATGTGTTCAGGGACCTAATTGACCAATTTTTAGTGATTTATTTGGATGATATCTTGATTTTTTCTAAGGACGAGAAAGAACATCGTCAACATGTCAAGCAGGTTCTGCACCGACTGCGGGCTAATGGGCTTTTCGCCAAGGCTTCCAAGTGCGTCTTTCATGTGCCTGAAGTGGAGTTCCTAGGTCATGTAGTGTCAGGTAGGGAACTTAAAATGGACCCACATAAGGTTGACGCCGTCAACTCATGGCAGGAGCTGAAGACTAAGAAGGATGTACAAAGGTTCTTAGGTTTCGCTAATTACTACCGGGAGTTTATTCCGAATTTTGCAAAGCTCACGGTACCTTTGACGCAGCTTCTGCGCAAGAAACAGCCATTTGTGTGGGGGCGGGAAGCTCACGAGGCATTTCTACAACTTAAGTCTAGTTTTCAATCGGACAACATACTAACCCATCCTGATGTTGACAAACCGTTCGTGGTAGAAGCGGACGCTTCTAGCTACGCGTTGGGGGCTGTATTGTCTCAGAAGGATTCCTCAGGGACCTTGCGTCCCTGTGGATTTTACTCGCGGCAACTAACACCCTTCGAGCAGAACTATACCATATGGGAGAAGGAGTTGTTGGCGATTAAGGTGGCGTTTGAGGTGTGGCGGCACTGGCTTGAAGGGGCACGGCACCAGATCGTGGTCAGGTCTGATCATAAGAACTTAGAGCACTTGCAAACAGCAAAGAAGTTAAACCAGCGTCAAATCCGCTGGGCTTTGTTTTTCTCCAGGTTTAACTTCAAGGTGCAGTTCGTGGAGGGGAAGGCAAACTTGCGGGCCGATGCTTTATCCCGCAAGCCAGAATTTAAGACCAATGAGCAGGTAGTATGTCAGACCATCTTGCCTACTGCCTCGCTGTGTGTTGTAGATAATGAGCTCGGGTTACATGACCAGATCCTTGAGGCTCAGAAAGATGATGTGTGGACTCAGGAGCAACTGATGTTGCTCTCAGCAGGTAACCGTACCATACTGCCGCATCTCCAAGATCAAGACGGGGTATTGGTGCGTAGGGGGCAGGTTTACGTACCAGTGGGGGCCCTCAGGTTGGAGGTGATTAGAGCCCACCATGACGAACCCATGGCTGGGCACTTTGGCAGGTTCAAGACCGTACAGCTTATCACCAGGAGCTACTGGTGGCCAAAGATGCGGCAAGACATTCTGCGCTTTTGTGACAGCTGCGCCGTTTGCCAGCAAAGTAAGACGCCTGTTGGGCGCCCTAGAGGGTTGTTGTCGTCTTTACCTGTTCCGGAGAGGCCATGGCAAATCATTTCCATGGATTTCATTTCAGATTTGCCTAAGTCTGGGGGTTATACTTGTATTTGGGTGGTGGTGGATTTATTTAGTAAACTAGCTCATTTTATTCCTTGTTCAACCATTCCGGCGGCCCCTACGTTGGCCTTACTATTTACAAAGCACATCTATCGCTTGCACGGAGCACCCGAGGTGATTATTTCCGATAGGGCTCCGCAATTTGTGTCACGCTTTTGGAAACACTTCCATGAGTGCTTGGGGACTAAGTTAAACGTGTCGTCCGCCTTCCATCCGCAAACGGATGGACAGTCGGAACGGGTTAATGGGCTCTTAGAGCAGTATTTGCGTTGTTTTTGTTTAGATCAACCCACGGCTTGGGTGAAGTGGTTACCGGTGGCGGAATTTGCTTACAACAATGCGGTGCACACGTCTAGTCAGCATACGCCGTTTGAGCTTACTTATGGCTTTCACCCACGGGGAGGTGTGGCGCCGTCGACCAATGTGGTCTCTTCGGACCCTGTGTACCGCTCTACGGAAATGGCTGCATTGCATGATGTTGCCCGTCGCTTACTGTTGGAAGCTAAGGCAACGCAGAAGACTCAGGCTGACCGCCACAGGCAGGCAGGGGAGGAGTTGGAAGAAGGGGATTTGGTGTGGTTATCTTCCAAACATATTAAACAGGCTGGGGGAAAGTTTGCGCCTCGGTATTTGGGTCCCTTTCCTATTGTTAAAAAGATTTCTTCTGTTGCGTTTCGTTTGCGTTTACCGTCTAGTTTAAAGGTCCATCCAGTCTTTCATCGTTCGCTGTTGAAACTTGATACCTCTAGTCGTCGTGGTGCTATAGCGGAGGGTATCACTGCCACTTCTCCGCCATCGGGGGAGGAGGCCTTTGTGAGAGGGGATAGTGTTATGATTGAGCCTCGTGGCTCTGTTTCTGACAGGCGTGGGCGTAAGACTCCTCGAGAGTCGGATACTCTCGAGGAGCGAGAGAGAAAAAGACTGCGAGACATATTTGCAGCACCCTCTGACGAAGAGTCTTTCGAAGGGTTCACGGAGAGAATGGAGGAAGGGCTGGTTAGCTCAGAGGAGGATGAGATGGATTGGACTCGGGTAAGGGAGGAATTGGGGGCCACTGGCCATGATGGGGCAGAAGATGAATGGGGACCTTCAGGATTAGACCCATGGCGTAGCTGGAGGGATGGGACGGGATCCACAGCTGGAGATGCTGTTGGGCGTAGTCAGAGGTGTTCCAGCTCTGACGAGGAAAGTGATGAGGAAACGCCCGGGTTAAGGAGGGCAGCTGACAGTGATGAAGATTTGTAACTGGCATAAAATGGGGCTTGGGAGCAATTGCAAATTGCGTCGGGCAAGGTAATCTGGGCAAACGCTTGGGATTCGTGTGTGTGTGTGGGACGCTTCCCTGAAGACTTGTGTGCTTTCCTGTGCTGAGACGTAAGTTGATTGGAATCCAGGGTCAGACGGCGGGAGGGATTGTGTGGGCATTTGTTTGTGCAAACCTGTGCTTACTCTTATTAGCTTGACCTTCCGTCGTCTTCTTGACGGACGCCATCTCCTGCTTTGAGAACTCGGACTGAACTGACCACGGCTTGTCTCCCCCCCTTCTTGGACTTGGAAAAACTACAAACGTCTGCTTCTGGCTTTGATCTACGGAACGGAACTGGTCTACTCTACTGCTAAAATCCCTGGCTGCGTCTGCTCGTGTTGGAGATCCTGTCTGCTGTGTGTGTGTGTGGGAGCGACGCAAGTTACTCTAAACACAGTGTTGGCAGCAGAGAGGAATCTGCTGCCAATTAGTTGCATTCCTTGTATCTTTTGTTTCTTGGCTTTCGTTTTGTTTTTTACCCAGGCTGAAGAAAGCAGTTTGTTTTTACCCGGATTAAACTCCGGTTTAATCCGGTTTATCTTTTGAACATTTACTTTTGCCCCTTTTTGCTCCTAAAGGCAAAAATTGCCTGGCCCTTGTGTTTTACGGGCATTTTTGAGTTCTGTAATCTAATAAACTCTGTTACTTTGAATCTTGTGGCGTTCTGTCCTTGACATGGACTGACTTGTTTTTCTCCCTTCTTCCACATGAAACATTAAATTACAAACAACATACAAACAACATTGAGATTATCCTCAAAAGGTGGGGAGGGAGCCCCTTTATTGGCCATCCAATCTTTGCTGGTGGAAGCCAAATGAAACAAGCCCCAGTCATGGCCTTTAGTAAAATATTAACATGCTTAGTTGACTGTTTAGCTACACCTGTGTAGCTCAGTTTCTCCTGCACTGAGCCCAACCCACCTAAAGAGCCAGCAGGCAGATTGAGGGAAAGTGATCTGTTCAGTTTCAGATCAAGGCACAAAGAAGATGTTTCTTTCTACTTTGCTCCTACCAGCAAGTGAGGCAACAACAACCAGAAGTAGGACCAACATCACGGGTTCTTGCAGATTGACTCACTCATTGATGGCATGGGAATGGAAACATCCTTCTCCTTTTGGTCTGATCAAAAAAGTGTTCTTTGTGGTCGCAAATGATAAGTGTTTCAATGTAGTTTAAATGAAAGACTTCTGACTGACTGTAAATAACCATGGAAGTGAAATATCAAGAAACAATGGTGCAACCAATATTCATGGAATTTTTATTTATTGCTAGCAATATTTTATTACTTTTTTTTTTTTTAAAAAAAACATCTCTTTATAAAGATTTTGAATAATTGTACTCTAACTGCTAACTTTTTTGAATTTTCAAATGTTATTGAATGAAAAAGATATTTAACAGAAAATATGTTAACATTTGGATTAAGAGACTTTTTTCATATTAATATTGTCATTCCCTTATAAAGCAAAACAAAACTACAGTAAGCTATAGTTTCCATTTGGACATCTCATGACCTGTTAGATATATCTGTGTAAATTCAGAAGAGACTAATACTATGGTGAAAGATGGAAAAATATAAGAAATGTTGCATTAATTTCCACAGTATAGGACTATATTTCATTACAATTAGAACAATTTTGGGGAAGTCTTATTTCCTCACTCAGTGTCTCACACAAGACATCGTCCTTTTTGGCAGGGTCTCCTGATGAATGGAAAGGCACTAACAGCGAGTGGTTGCCAAGAAATCAGTTCCAGGTTTATGGACCAGTCAATGTACATCCTTAATATACCTGGAATTGAAACTGAGTTTGGCTGTCAAAAACAAAATATCAATGCGCTAATCAGTGCTCCTAATTGCTTTCTCTACATACCTATTGCCAGCCGTATATTAAAGAAGCCCTGTCATCAAAACTAATTACAATTTTCTAGTGACTCATCTATTTTGAGCTAGAAAAAAGAAAACAAAGGAAGATTCAGAGAGCAGAGATATGGCGAAAAGCTTTTATTGTTTACTTTGCCCCCCACCTTCACATGTACAATGGTTGGACAAGTGCCCACATGGCATGGCAATCTTAAAAAAGACTCTAAAGGGAGGAGACAATATCCAACACTGCAAAAGACAGTTTGCATAGTGGATCTTTCCTATACTCTGTTCGACTTGTACCCACAAACCTATTATTGCCAGAACCTAGATGGTGTGCTGGCTTTACTGAATTTTTATTTTAGTGGAAAGGATGAATTTGCTGACGTAGGGTAGAGGTATTTGATATGGTTTTTACAACATTCTTGATTTCACTGGTTCCTCCTTTCAGTTGCAGCCCCAGATACATAGTGCAAGAGGCCCCCCAACTCTTCTGACGAAGCATGAGGGGAGAGAAATTCATTATATAGGTACCTATAAAACCATTCACACAGAGTGTTAAAGCGCTGAGCTGCTGAACTTGCGGACCAAAAGGTCCCAGGTTCAAATCCCGGGAGTGGATTGAGCGCCCGCTGTTAGCCCCAGCTCCTGCCAACCTAGCAGTTCGAAAACATGCAAATTTGAGTAGATCAATAGGTACCGCTCCAGCGAGAAGGTAACGGCGCTCCATGCAATCATGCCAGTCACATGACCTTGGAGATGTCTATGGACAACGCCGGCTCTTTGGCTTAGAAATGGAGATGAGCACCCACCCCCAGAATCGGTCACAACTGGACTTAACGTCAGGGGGAACCTTTACCTTTACTACTTAACATGTAGAGAAATCAGTCCATGTGTTTGGTGGCACAAAAAGTGCCTATTAAATTTTAAGAAGGCAAAGCCAGCCCTAGAAAAATAGCAACTGACTCAGATGATATGGTAGATATTGTCAGCGGGGATGATGGGTAGCAGAGTGAAATCCAAAAATTCACCATCCCGGTCTTCACCTCCTCTCCAGACCGTTTCCCCGTGTGGAAAACAGCACTGGATAAACTCACTCCAGCAGACGAAGTCCAACTGTTGATTAAACTTTATTTACATGAACTATTTACAAATAGAGTCAATTCAGTCCTTTCCTCCATGAGTGCTTGCCGAAAGCACCCATGCACACACACAGCACATTGCTCATCGCTGTTCTCCGATCGACACAGGAAAAAAACACACTCCCACTACATTCCACAGGAACCAGATAGTAAGTCCTGGTCAAAACACACTTGACCCCATTGGTCCTGTGATACATCAATCATAGCAGACTCCATAATTGCTGTATCTAGATTGATTTTAACATTTCACAATACACAATACCCTGACAGATATTAGAGCAGTGGTTCTCAACCTTCCTAATGCCGTAACCCCTCATGTTCCTCATGTTAAAAATTAACCATTCTAATCCCAAAAGTTACAAGAATGCAAGTTTGGTTTATATTATTGTGTATGTTGAACAGTATGCAGCCTAAATCTATCTATAAAAAAGTGAACGTATGAATGTATGTCACGATGTATGTTTATGGCAGCTTTCCTATTGGCTCCTACTTCCAGAGACCATTGTGACCCCTACCAATGATGGAACTGGACCAGATTTGGCACACAGAATGAACCCCATGACCGATAGAACATACTGAAGAGTTTTTTTGGGGGGGGAGGGGAGGAACTGACCCCCAAATGGTGGGAGTTGTAGTTCATCCTGCATACATATAGTTCACTGAACCCCATCAATGACAGATCTGGACCAAACTTGGCACACAACCCAACATGGCCAACTTTGAATATTGGCAGGGTTTGGGAGTGATTGACCTTGGAATCCAGAAGTTATAGTTCACTCATATTCAGAGAATACTGAATGCAGCAGATGATGGATCTGGACCAAACTTAGCACATAGACTCAACATGGCCAATGCTGAATACAGGTGGGGTTTGGAGGTGATTGATCTTAGAATCTGAGAGTTATAGTTCACCTACATCCAGAGAGCACTGAACCCAGCCAATGATGTGTCTGAACCAAATTTGATACAAACTCAACATGGCCAACTTTGAATACTGGTGGGGTTTGGATGAGATTGACCTTGGAATCTGAGAGTTATAGTTCACTCGCATCCAAAGAGCACTGAACCCAGCCAATGACAAATCTGGACTAAACTTGGCACATAAACCCAACGTGGCCAACTTTAAATACTGGTGGGGTTTGAGATGATTGATCCACAATTTTTGAGAATTGTAGTTAACCCTCATCTTTATGCTTTTTCTAATGGGAGCAATCATAAAAACAAAAGCAAAGACTGACATTTTTCGAATAAATAAAGTTACAAATTACCTAACCGATATTACCTAACATCCAAAAACAAACAATGCCTTTTTCAAATAATCTGAGAAGCGCCAGGTACCCACACTAGTATATAAATAAAATATAAATGTACGTGTGCATATGCTGGTGTACACAAATGTATGTCTGTGCAAAAAGATAAAGGGTAAGGTGTGAAGTAAGATTTCCTGGAATTTTCAGTGAAATTATTATGTAGAAAATTATTATAAATTCAGCTGTACTGAAATCTATACGGATTTTAAAGCAAAGTTTGAAATGCAACATGTTATATTCCAGTCCAAACCTATTGGCAATGTCAGCTATGCTGAGCTTACATATTTAAAAGAAATATATCTTTGAGGTCCAGAAACTGTAAACAAACAAAGGAAATCCATGCCAATTGTGGTATGCTCATGTATTTTCAGAGGTGCCTGCCTAGAAATTGTCTGTTGGACAGATCTGAGCTAAGCCAGAAAAGCAATATTATGTTCTTATGGCCCCAAAAAGCAGACATTCATAGAGGTTTAACAAAAACCTAAATGCCACATACATGTGCTTTCTTAATATCATTTCACATCTGCTATAGTAAGTGCAGGAGTATTGATTTTCTTTTGAAGAAAAACAAACAGTAAACCTAGAAACCCATGGAGTGATTTTCAGGAAACACTCCTACAAAATGAAAGTCATTTCGAACTGAGATTATATTTATTTCTGAGGTTTCAGTGCTTTGGTCCTTTCTTTTTTTTCAGAGCCAGAAATTGTATTTCTTTAGCACATTTTGCCTTCAGAATGCATCAATGGATTTATGGATTTTCCAGAAGTACGGTAACTGGCTCAACAATGCATGTCAGGATAATTAACAAATGTTGGAAGGCTTGGAACGTGCAGATGGGATCTCAATATATTGTAGTTGCTTTGATGTGAGCTTTTATGCTAGTTGGCCTGGAACTCTAAAATGATCTATGATGAATGACCTCACATATCAATAAGCCATTTGAAGAGTATGCCATGGCATCTGCGTTCCTTTGCTTTGTAACCACAGTATTTCACTATCTCTCATATTGGCCAACAATGTGTAGACAAATTTGTCTTGGAATTGTGACATTTATGGAAATTACACCCAATGTAGAAGTCACCAGAAACACAGGAGTATATACTACGCATGTGCTTAAAGACCAATATGACTAGATTTGCATTATTAGTGTGCTTAATCGTTCATATTATCCAATGGTGTTTGTTGGTCAGCATGGACATCAGTAATGGATTGGATTTTGCTCCCTGCTGCAGCCACTTTGCTTTTCCTGAATCTGCTGCAAGGGCATAGAGGACCTTCATGGGCATATCAAATAGGGAAAATGAAAAAAAAAATCAAAGGAGAAGTATAGTTGTACAAGCAGCATTTTTTTTCCTAATGACGTTGCACGTAGCACTCTAACCCAGTGTAGAAACTTCAGAGATATCAGTTATTTCCGTTGGAATTCTAATATGAATGATGACTTTTTAAAATCATGTCAGAAGCAACTTGAGAACATACTGCAAGTTGCTTCTGGTGTGAGAGATGTTGCCCAGGGGATGCCCAGATTTATTACCATCTTGCTGAGAGGCTTCTCTCATATCCCAGCAAGCTAGAGCCAATAGACGGGAGCTCACCCCATCTTGCGAATTCGAACCAGAAACCTTCAGGTCAGCAACCCATCTATCAGGTCAGAAGTCCAGCCAGCAAAAGGGTTTAACCCATTGTGCCACCGCAGCTCCTATGAATGATGATAACACATCATTCATAGTCAAGATTAGAGAGGGAATACACAGGGACGGTTCAACCGCAAGGCAAATTAGGCAGTTGCCGAAGACGCCATCCTCTATGGGGCACAGTTGAGGCTGGAGGATGGCATCTTCATCAACCTTTGAGGCACCTCTGCCCAGGCATGGCCTTCCTGCCTCCGCGGCCTGGCCTGGGCTCCAACCAGGCCACCCTGCTGCCCCTTTAAGGACAGGGAAGCGATCCTGGCCTGTGCCTGAGGGCTGTCTCCTCCTCATCAAAAACACAACATTTTGAGTGGGGGTGTACAAACTGAATTGGGATGAGTCAGAGTGACTCTGAAAAGATCCAACCAAATAAAAAAGAAACTCTTTTAAACATTCTTAAAGCAATATTCACTTGGAGGGACACAGAGACTCTGGCAGCATATCTCTAAATATCAAAGCATTTCTTCACAACCTTTCCATATCACTATGGTTGAAAGAGGGCTGTGATGGGTGTACTACTGTGGCTATAAGCTTCTAAACAACTGATGGTTTCACTAGGTCTCTCCAACAAATAGCCCTGTTATTCAGAAATGATGAAAGTGCAATCTTTGGGCCACAGGAACCTCTAAACCAGTGATTCTCAACCTGTGGGTCCCTAGATGGTGTGTGTGTATATATATATTTATTTCTACCCTACCACTATCTCCCCGAAGGGACTAGGGGTGGCCAACAAAATACAGCGAACTGCTGCATATATCTGAAATGATAAAAAGTACAGAATTACAACCACACACATACATAATTACAATGTTCATCACATCCTTATTCTGGAAGGAAAACAAGACATGCGATGACTGACCCGATCCTCCTCACTGATCCTCCTCCCCTGATCTTTGGGCGGTCCTCTCGGCATTATGCCGGGAGGAGGGCAAGACAGGTGATGGCCGAGAGTGTTCCAGAGGGCTCTCAGCCGCTGCATGCCTTCCTCGAGCTGTCCTCTTGGCATAAGGATGTCTTTATGCCAGGGGGAGGGCGAGACAAGCAGTGTCTGAGAATGCTCCCAGAAGGCTCTTATCTGCTGCTTGCCTTCCTCCCCCATTCTTTATTAGGACGTGGCAGGCCACCATGTACTTATACTGAGAGGACAGGGAAAATGAGGAAGGCCTGAGCTAAGCACCCAAAGGGCCGCATGTGGCCCCCGGGCCTTAGTTTTCCCATGGCTGCTTTATACTAAAGGTTGTTGTTGATATCATGATGTGCCTTCCAGTAATTTCTAGCAAGTCTAAGGCAAATGTATTACAGAGCTTGACAAGATTTATCCAGAAGAGATTTGTTCTTGCCTTCTTCTCAGAAGGGCACCCAGTGGCAAGTTGAACCATGGTCTCCAGAGACATGGTTCAACACTCAAACCACTTTACCACACTGGCTCTAAAGCACTGAACTAATTGTCAGGCTAGAACTCAATACCTTGAATAGAGCAGATTTACTACCTCAAAACCACCAGCCACCACTGCTGTTGATATGTCTGGATCTGATGTGACCATGTTCATATTGAACAGCCTTGAATTTCAGTTTTGCCCCTTCCCAGGTTTATGTTTTTCCACATTTATTTTTAGAGCACAGGGGCATGATCTAACCTCCCCCCCCCCCCCACACACAATTTAATGCAAAATTTAAGCTCAACCATATGATCATAGTATGGCTACTTTCATCTCAGATCAACTGTTCGCTTCTTTAAGACTGGCTGCTTTACCTTTTTTCATCTGCTGTTGGGGGCAATTTAAAAGGTGGCTTTCTTGGTGGCAGGGCTGCCCATGTGGAATTTCCAGCCTTAAGAGGCTAAGTCTTTTTCATCTTTACTTCTCTTCTACCAGCAAATGAAGACATTTGACATTTAAACATCTCTGTGACTTAATTGCCTTTCCTTGCTGTTTATTTTGGTTTACTGGTTTTTCCTTCTGTGTGTAGCTTCTTCATACAGTTTAATGATTTTTTTAAATATAAGCCATTTTATCCACTCTTTTAAAAAAAATTGAGGAGCTATAAATCTTTTCAATACATAATTAAGAAATAAGCATGTCCAGTTCTTATGTGGATAAATCCCATTAGGGGTGGGAAAACTACAGTCTTCAATGCCATCTGGCTCACCAGATGTAGCAGATCTGTTCTGACTCTCTAGTTAGGAGTATAATTGCAATGACTCATAACTCTGATTTGTTTTTATTTTGGTATTATTGAATCATTCTACCTATGTGTAGGAAAGCACTGCAATTCCCTTCTTGTCCTCTGGATCATTTTGCTGGTAATCACTTCATATGCATATGTGAAAGAGAGAGCAGTACAGAAAGTTCAAGAAGGAAAGTGAAGGAGTAATGGAATACTACAGACTCTACTTGCCATGGGTTCCAGGTCCAAATGCCATCAGCAAATCTGTGTCCTGAATGCCTTTTCTGCTAGTTAAACAGCCCTTCAAAATGAAATGTTGTATACATTGATGTATTATTTAAGCCATTATTAACCAGAAGGGTGATCTAAGCCGCATTTGGAAACAATAGACATTGACAAAATTACAATCTGTCAACTGCAAAAGGCCACCCTACTGGGATCTGCGCGCATCATCCGAAAATACATCACACAGTCCTAGACACTTGGGAAGTGTTCAACTTGTGATTTTCTGATATGAAATCCAGCATATCTATCTTGTTTGCTGTGTCATACAATAAAATAATAATAATAATAGACAGAAAAACAAGAAAACTCATGACCATTCATCTTTCACTTCATCCTCACAGTGATGTTGACTGGCTATATCTGCTTAGAAGATCTGGTGGCACTTACAAGTAAAACAAGTAGTCAAAGAAGAAGAACATGCCATGGCAGAATATGTAAAGGAAAGTGAAGAACCTGCCTTGATTGAAGTCAAAAATCAGAAACTCCTCAAAGCACAGCAGACAAAGAATCAGTACAAGAAGACTGCACTACAAACTAGAGCTAACAGCTGGCACAACAAAGCATTGCATGGGCAATTCCTTGACAAAATTGAAGTAAAAGTTGATAAGGAGAAGACCTGGATATGGCTCATGAATGGGACACTGAAAACAGAGACAGAAGGCCTGATCTTTGCAGCCCAGGAGCAAGCCATCAAAACAAATGCAATTAAGGCCAAGAGTGAAAAATCAGCCAGTGACCCAAAATGCAGACTGTGCAAGAAAGCTGATGAACCTATTGATCATATCCTCAGCTGCTGTAGGAAAACCGCACAGACAGACTACAAACAGAGGCACAACTATGTGGCCCAAATGATTCACTGGAATTTATGTCACAAGTACCACTTGCCTGCAGTAAAGAACTAGTGGGATCACAAACCTTCAAAGGTAGTGGAAAATGAGCACGCAAAGATACTGTGGGACTTTTGAATTCAGACTGACAAAGTTTTGGAACATAACACACCAGACCCCACAGTTGTGGAAAAGAAAAACGTTTGGATTATTTATGTCGCCATACCAGGTGACAGTCGAATGGAAGAAAAACAACAGTAACAGTCGTTATCAGGACCTCGAGATTGAACTGCAAAGGCTCTGGCATAAACCAGTACAGGTAGTCCCAGTAGTAACTGGCACACTGGGTGCCGTGCCAAAAGATCTCAGCTGGCATTTGGAAACAATAAACACTGGCAAAATTATGATATGTCAACTGCAAAAGGCCACCTTACTGGGATCTGCACGCATCATCCAAAAATACATTACACAGTCCTAAACACTTGGGAAGTGTTCAACTTGTGAGTTTGTGATACGAAATCCAGCATATCTATCTCATTTATTGTGTCATACTATGTTGTTGTGTCAAAATAATAATAATAATAATAATAATAATAATAATAATAATAATAATAATAATAACAACAACAACAACAACAACAACTTTCTTCTGGAGAGACTCGGAGCGGCTTACATGGAGACCAACATTAGTAAACAAAGAATAGGTAAAGGTCTTCTCCTGACATTAAGTCTAGTCATGTCCGACTCTGGGGGTTGGTGTTCATCTCCATTTCTAAACCCAAGAGCCGGTGTTGTCCGTAGATACCTCCAAAGTCACCTATTGATCTACTCACATGGTTTTGAGCTGCTAGGTTAGCAGAAGCTGGGACTAACAGTGGGAGCTCACCTTGCTCCCTGGATTTGAACTGCTGACCTTTTGGTTAGCAAGTTCAGCAGCTCAGCGGTTTAAATTGCTGCACCACCGGGGGCAGAGGGTTAAGGAATATAAGGTACAAAATTAAAACACATTAGAAAATCAGCATAATTAAAACAATTAAAAGCCAAGGTAATACAAACATCATAAAATACAACAGTCAGCATTACAGGACCAAACTGGGCCTATTGAGAATTGCAAATGAAGCGACTGGCAAGGCTTGTGCAAAACGCAGAACAGTAGGACCAGGACAGAGTAAAGTGCTGGAAACCGGAGCAATAAAGTTAGGATTGGGCAGAGATTGTTACAGATAACCTGTTATTTGAAGGCACGTAGGAACATCCCTGTTTTCAAGTCATTAGGGAATGTGGCCAAGGTGGGGGCTAATCTGATTTCCCTGGGGATAAAGTTCCACCACCGAGAAGGCCCTCTCCCTCATCCCCACCAACCATGTTCGTGACAGAGGCAGAAGCAAGAGGGCCTCTCCAGAGGATCTTAGAGCCTGTGCTGGTTCATTGGGAGAGATGCTGTCGTAAAGATAAGCAGGACCCGATTTGTGATAGAAAAGTAACACAGATGTCAATGAGAAAAACAGAACAGGGCCATGATGTTTGCAGTTCTATCAAATGTCCATCTGCTATTTTCTTCATCCAAATCTTACATAGTAGTCTTCCAAGTCTATCTAATATAGACCACATTTCAAGAGGTTAGCTTTGAAGTTACAAAACCATTAGGCTTGCTCAAATAATTCGATTTCCCCGTTACCCGTTATTAATTCGTTATTTTCGTTTGTTTTGAAGCAATATACGGCCTTGATTGTCCACACGTCTGGATATCGCGGTTTCGAATCACGAGAGGCCGTTTTTTCTTATTTCTTCGTTTTTTTCGTTAGGAAAAAAAAGCTTTTGCAAATCACCCAAACTCCCACCATTCAGGCCCTTTCCTTTTTCCCCTCAGCAAAAGGGGCGTCACGGGCTCAGCCAATGGGAGGGGGCGAGGGGGAAGGAGGCTGAGGAGGAGGAGGAAGACGGAGGGGGGAAATGGCCGCCGCCGCCGCCTCGCCTCAGCTCAGGCCTGGAGAGACCGAGAGAGACAGAGAGGGGCCCGGCGGTGAGGAGGAAGAGGCCCGGGATGCGAGGGGGTGTGGGCCAGACCCATCCTCGGCTGCTCCCGGGGAGGGAGGGAGGGAGGGAGGGAGGACTACGACTCCCAGGGGCCCAGATTCGCACCCTCCCTCCCCCCAATACAGGACTCTCCATACCACGCTACATGAACTTGAATGGATACTGTGGTTGTGTTGTCGAAAGCTTTCATGGCCGGGATCACACTGTTGTGGTATGTATTCCGGGCTCTATGGCCATGTGCCAGAAGCATTCTCTCCTGACGTTTCACCCACATCTGTGGCAGACATAGAGGTTTTGACGTCTGTGCGAAGCTAGGCAAGTGGGGTTTATATATCTGTGGAAGGTCCAGGGTGAGAGAAAGAACTCTTGTCTGTGGGAGGCAAGTGTGAATGTTGCAATTGGTCACCTTGATTAGCATTGAATAGCCTTGCAGCTTCAAAGCCTGGCTGCTTCCTACCTGGGGGAATCCTTTGTTGGGAGGTATTAGCTGGCCCTGATTGTTTCCTGTCTGGAATTCCCATTTTCTGGGTGTTTCTGGGAAGGTAATGGCACTCCATGTAGTCATGCCGGCCACATGACCTTGGAGGTGTCTATGGACAACACTGGCTCTTGGGCTTAGAAATTGAGATGAGCACCAACCCCCAGAGTCAGACATGACTGAACTTAACGTCAAGGGATACCTTTACCTTTACCTATACACACACACACACACACACACACACACACACACACATATGCAGGGACTATATATATATATACACAGTATATATCACACACACACCAATTTAACAAAGTTTCAGTCACAAAAACAAAGTTTCTGAAGTAGAACAATGACTTTCACAGTAAAGACAACCCAATTTAACAGGAAATAAGACTTTCAAACCAGGAACAGATTTCTGCAATTATTAAAAAATGGTTTATTATAAAAGCTATGAAAATTCTCCAAAAATCAGAGGATAAGGGAAACGTTCCAAATTTTGGTGAGCTATCAGTGTTAAATGTGTTCTACCACTGTACCAAGTTTGAAGAAGATCACTCAAAAAATGAGGGTGGGAGAGTCCTGTAAAGTCCTCTCCCTCTGTGCTGTTTTTGGGAATTGCGCATGCGCGTCCGCCATTAACGAATTAATTTTGAAAATAACGAATTTTCGTTAATTTCGAAGTTTTTGGGGGGCAAAATTCGGAAATACCTTCAGAAACGAAACGCTGCCCCCCTCTAGTTTTGAAACGAGTTTAGAATCAAATTTTTCGTGGATCGATCAAGCCTAAAAACCATAAAAGAGAGTTTCTGGGTTTGAATAAACAAGTGAAGATTTCAATCTTTTTTTTTCCAAGCAGAGTCAGTGAAAAAGTACTTCTGGCCATGGATCAACATAGAATGTGATCATAAATCACTTGGTGTTTGCTTATTCATAGGCCATATTCCAGAATATTCAAATGTGGAAGGTGAGCTGAGATCAATTTCTTTCTTTTTATGGCCTACATAAACCACCAATGGCATGGGATATACAGTTGTTTCTAAACATAGCTTGGATCCCAGAGCAACAGTAAATGTCATATCTAAATCAGTAGTTTTTAAATCAGAAAGCTAAAGTACAGAATAGTTTTCATCCTTTAAAAAAACCTAGAGCAGTCTATGTTTGAATGATATGTGAACAAATAAGTGCTTTCCTTTCAGTTAAAATCTTATGACTGACTTTTTTAAAGGGTGATCTTGTAAACATGCCAAGATTATTGTATTGAATACAGTTTAGCTATTTGGTTTACTTCAATATGTTCCAGTGCATTGTGTTAAAAACAAAATATTTCTTGCTTTCCTAGAAAATGGGGATGCTTGAGTAGCTGTGTAGTCAGTCTTCAGATATGAGTCACCATTTCCAATTTGATTCTTACTGGGCCAGTGTAAACCTCTCTCCCTTATCAATAACAATACAACAATAATTAAATAGCCAATAATTTACTTTGGCACCACAAAGCTGCTGTCAGCCCTCAATTGTAGGGATGACAGTCCTGCTTATATGATTGTATGTAAACAATGGCTGAACCTTCCCCAGAACTGTAAGAACAGAAAAATTCACATCCAGCACATTTTCCCCACCCAGATTTGTTAACAGCCAGAAGGTCAGCATCATTGAGATCCCTCAACATCATCTTCACTGACAACAGAGTACAATCTGAGATACAATGTAGTCCTTAACATCACGAACTTTTAAAAATCATATATGATTTTTAAAACGTATTTGCTTGATGGAGAAGCCAGTTAAGCTTTGAAAGCTTGAACAATGTATTTTATGCTTTGACGTTGACCCAATAAAGGTATCACTGCTTTGTGGATTTTGGCTTTTGTTGAATTTTGCTGCATACCTGACATGGCTAGCTACTCCTGAATATTTGGCATTTTGTTCCTCTTTTCATCTACACACAAAGATGTCATATAAAGGACTGCACAGAATATCCTATTGGAGCTATTGTTCATATACAGTGAGCACTTCCACCTATCAATTATCTCCAGTGTTAGCTCCAAGCATGAAGATTCAACTGTCTAACTAATTACAGTATCATTTCCTAACTTTATTCAGTTTCAGCTACTGATTTTAGTTCCACTTCTTGCCATAAATTGTTAGGTAATGGTGCCAGGGGCCATTAAACAGCTGTTAGATGTCACCCCAGAGATCGTAGCACCTCAGTGAAAGGTGTAGTAGTTTTCACATTTAAGGATGGTGAGGCATTTGGGGACAATTGGAGATGAGAAATGCGACATATAATCAAGATGCTTATATTATGTGCTGCAAAAATATATTATGCAACCCGTGAAAACATCTGCTGTATTTTAAGACTGAGTGCACTTTATAGACATAAGCTGAATACATAGTTTAGTTAAAGCCAGTGAGAAAAATTATTCCACTTCTAAAGAAGAGGTAATCTTAGATTTTTCCCCCCCTCATGATTGAAAATGGGTACTTGGGGGAAAAAAATATTTATTTGGGGTTTTGAATGGTTTCTGACTAACAGACAAGACAATTCACTAATATTAAAACATAACCCAACTAAATTAATGTCAAGAATTGAAATTATCTTCAAATCCAAATAATAAGAATGTATCTGGTGTCTGGAAAGCCAGATGGCACCACAGGATACAGATTTCCAAGCCCAAATGTAAGATCCATCCCCATTAAGACCTGAGCATGTTTTGTTCCTTTTATTTGTTGAAAGGATTTTAAAATTATTGTTCCCATTCAAAAATGGAGTTGCTCAAAAGTGGTTTTCAAAAATACCAGGACAACTAGGAATCACCAAAATATATTCAAAAGCTAAAAACAGAAGACAACAAAACCAAAAACACAGTAAGCAAAAATTGAATATAGGACAGCCTCCTTATCCGTAGATTCAATATCCATGGTTTCACTTACACACAAACCCCTTGTAAGTGTTCTGCCCCCACACTATCTTAACTACTTTGAAGGTGAACTGGCTGTGTGGGGAACAGATTGGAGACTATATAGTTGAGACAAACAAGGATTTATTAACTGACAAGAATTTTAGACTTTTAGTCCTCCTGAGTCTCACTACAAAGTCTTTATGAGGAAAAGTAAAGTCTTTGAGAGGTAGACACAGTTCTGGCTGAACTGAGGCTCTTGAATTTCTTCTTATTGTCTCTTTCTTGAATGGTGTTCATCTGTCTCTAAGATGGTCTCAGTATTTAATTTTGACTAGACTTGAATATAGATCTGACTGGACTTGAACACAGCTCTGACCGGACATAAATACAGCTCCAACTGAATGTGCTATTCTGTAGATCTTCTGGCCTTCCTCTCTCTTCACCTTTCAGTCACAAAAAGGCTGACTCTTCATAGAATCATAGAATCATAGAATAGTAGAGTTGGAAGAGACCTCATGGGCCATCCAGTCCAACCCCCTGCTAAGAAGCAGGAAATCGCATTCAAAGCACCCCGACAGATGGCCGTCCAGCCTCTGCTTAAAAGCCTCCAAAGAAGGAGCCTCCACCACAGTCCGGGGGAGAGAGTTCCACTGCCGAACAGCCCTCATAGTGAGGAAGTTCTTCCTGATGTTCAGGTGGAATCTCCTTTCCTGTAGTTTGAAGCCATTGTTCCGTGTCCTAGTCTGCAGGGCAGCAGAAAACAAGCTTGCTCCCTCCTCCCTATGACTTCCCTTCACGTATTTGTACATGGCTATCATGTCTCCTCTCAGCCTTCTCTTCTGCAGTCTAAACATGCCCAGCTCTTTAAGCCTCTCCTCATAGGGCTTGTTTTCCAGACCCTTAATCATTTTAGTTGCCCTCCTCTGGACGCTTTCCAGCTTGTCAACATCTCCCTTCAACTGCGGTGCCGAAAATTGGACACAGTATTCCAGGTGTGGTCTGACCAAGGCAGAATAGAGGGGGAGCATGACTTCCCTGGATCTAGACGCTATACCCCTATTGATGCAGGCCAGAATCCAGTTGGCTTTTTTAGCTGCCGCATCACATTGTTGGCTCATGTTTAACTTGTTGTCCACGACGACTCCAAGGTCTTTTTCACACACACTGCTGTCAAGCCAGGCGTCCACCATTCTGTATCTTTGATTTCCATTTTTTCTGCCGAAGTGAAGTATCTTGCATTTGTCCCTGTTGAACTTCATTTTGTTAGTTTTGGCCCATCTCTCTAGTCTGTCAAGATCGTTTTGAATTCTGCTCCTGTCTTCCAAGAACCAGAAGTGCCATGCCTGACGCTCTGCCCCTGAGGAGATTCTTAAAGAAGCAGGGCAATGAAGGTGTCAAATGCAAAGAGGCTCTCTAGGACAATGGTTCTCAACCTGTGGATCCCCAGATATTTTGGGCTTCAACTCCCAGAAATCCTAACAGCTGGTAAACTGGCTTGGATTTCTGGGAGTTGTAGGTCAAAACACCTAGGGACCCACAGGCCAAGGACCACTGCTCTAGATGGACCCCTAAGAAACTGTATATAAAATATTAATCCCTTTAACTAAAAAGGGCTTAACTAGGGGTAAACAGTGAGGGTCTTCATGGGGCATGACAGTAAGTGTCTACAGACTTCTCTGTGTTCTCCAATATAATTCTATGGTATGCTTCTGACCCAAATATAGTCAAAATATAAGGTTTGCAATTATCCACAATTTTAGGTATCCGTGGAATGTATTCCTTGTTGACACGGGAGTTGAACTATAAATGCAATTAATAGACTTAAACAGAGTGACTAGATTTGGCAAGGCCCAAATCAATTCCAGTTGTTAGCTGCGACTTATATGTCCTTTTGCTTCCAGTTCTTTGTCACTTGATGAGGACTGGACTGCAAGCTTGTACGTTTTCCCCAAACTATCCCTTTGCCTCATCTGCCAAACACAGCTGAAAAGATTTACTTTTCAAACTCTCAAAATCTCTTAGCCAGTTTGTCAAATGTAATTACAGGTAATTGTTTTGTTTGCGAGTATCCTAACCATGAACAGTGCTCCCTGAGATTCTGACCCTCTCTTGAGTTCACAGCTCTCAAGGAAGCACCAGGGAAAATTCAGGCATATGAACAGGAGGGAAGGAGCAGCTAGGAAGAGAGATTGCCCAGTTACATGGCTGGCTGCCAGTGTCTTAACTAGCGAAAAGACCAGGCACATTAATTACATCTGCACTGGCCCCTGGCCACTATGTGATGGGAGTTGCGCTTTTGTACTCAATAAATACCATGTTTTAAATCAGAATGAATTAGGCGTTAACACAAATATAAAGGCGACCATTTCCTATTCAATTACTAGACTTCTATTTGTATAATTTGTATAAGTGGGGGTGAACTTAGAATTTCATTGATTCTAAAAACAGCAACAACAACTCTTGGGCCAAGACCTTGTAAGCCAAATTTTAGCAGCGGGCAGATTTTTTTAAAAAATGGTTGAGTTATAACTCACCGAAAAACAGGGGCTTAAAATGGAAGGGCTGACAAAACTTTAAACTACAGCGTTGCAAATGGCACCACAATAATTTATAATCTACAGGCAGCTCTTGGGTTTATTATCACAATGACAAATGCACTGTCATTGTTAATAGGATATTTCCCAGCAAGGACTTCTTGTTATGCAAGCCAGGTTCAGTATGTCATGCAGCATGATAGCAATAAAGCCTACAAGAATTGGTAATGAACTTCAATTACTAATAGATTATGGTTAATGGGAAATATGTGCAGTAAAGATATGGGTTTTTATATGCGCCTTCTGCTACTCTACAAGGCAAAGATTTATGCTACAATTTATGTTAACATTCTCCACACTGGAGGGGGGGGGGGAGAAAAAGTGGAAACCCACGTTGGTGGAAAGCGGTTTCATCCATAACAAATATTTAAGATAATTTCAGCACATCATGCAAATGAAGATGTAAAATTAGATATTAATACTTTTCATTTGAGCATTTGTACTTTTATTAAAAACAAAGGTTCTGTCCCACAGCTTAATGATTTTAAAAGATACTATATATATTGTCTCATCCCAACCTGCCAACATAAAATGAATGCTGCTATTACAAAAAGGAGAAAAAAAGAAAGAAAGAAAGAAAGAAAGAAAGAAAGAAAGGGAAAGACAAAGTGATGATAGCATTTGAAATGTCAGTTAATTTGTTCAATTTGCTGGTTGTAATTATACCGCAGAAGAATAGATTTGATACATCAAAGTTTAGGATGATGAACTTAATGATTTCCCTTGAAAGAGAACTAGCATGGATATAAAGGAACTCTTAGTCTTGTTAAATGGATGTGGAATAATCAAGCACAGCACCAGCACAGGACATTTTGCTGCCTGAAACAAAGGAAAATATGTGCTCTAGCCAAATTATCTAGTAGCTGAATCTTTATTTTGGCCTTGGTGATAGAAGAATGTCTACTACAAAATAGAAATCATGAAGTACAGTAGAGTCTCACTTATCCAAGCTAAACGGGCCGGCAGAAGCTTGGATAAGCGAATAACTTGGATAATAAGGAGGGATTAAGGAAAAGCCTATTAAACGTCAAATTAGGTTATGATTTTACAAATTAAGTACCAAAACATCCTGCTATACAACAAATTGGACAGAAAAGGTAGTTCAATATGCAGTAATGTCTTGATGTAATTACTGTATTTATGAATTTAGCACCAAAATATCATGATATATTGAAAACATCGACTACAAAAATGGCTTGGATTATCCAGAGGCTTGGATAAGCGAGGCTTGGATTAATGAGACTCTACTGTAACAAGTAGTCAAAGAAATGTAGAACAGATTCTGTGGGATGCAAATTTCTTATCTAGAAAAAAAGTATGACTGAAAAGGTATACATTACAACCCAAGGGATATCAATGCTGTAAGCACTTGTCTTGTTCTGCCTACATATAGGGCTGGTCCACTTTGGTAACCAAAGAAGTTCTTCATTGTGGATGAGTACTTCTACAATTAGGATCTAGTGCATGAATCAGAGCTGAAATTACAGTTACAGATATGGGGAGAATGACACTTAGGGCAATTCTACACAGACATTGAAATCAAGTTAGAAAGTGGATTAAACAGAATCACTTCCACTGCAGAGCACCTATACAATTGCTTCAGGAAGTTAGGAACCAATTTGAGGCAGGAATGGTGGCCGCAGTATCTGCTGATTGCAGACTGGAACTGTTTCTCAGAATTGCAGTATCCACAGCTAGACAGCAGCCGGTAAATGAAGTTTTTTTTCTTTAATCCATCTGCTGAGATGCGCTGATGTGCATATCCATGTTTGTTGCAGCACATTAGCTGGCTAGTTCTGGATGTTCTGGTGAATTTTTTAAATGTACTAATTCTGTTTGACACATGCTTCAGCACACATTAGAAGTGTATGCTTTGTGGACACCTTGCTCTGGAGCTGGTTGCATTATAGTTTCTGCGTAGAACTGCCTGTCACTCACTGAATATTAGACTTGTGCACTGATTTGGAGTTGTCGGTACCCTTCGACCAATCTGGCTTGTTTGGCTTGGTCAAATGGCTGAAACGGCAAGGGCCCAGCCATCACATTTTTCCCGCTCATAATGGGACCACGTGGCAACCGATCACAGCTCCTCCTCCCCTATTCAGCATCACAGTTGCGTCCTGGCTTCAGGGTATTTTTTTACTTGGTCTCTCTCTTGAATTGTTCTGATTTTCCTTGATTTTCTTGATTCTTTTTATTTAGTGGGACTGATTGGGGGTTGGGAATGTATGGGACAGATGGGTGGGTGGGGTACATGTATATTTGGGGGCTTGGAGAACCACCTTTTTAGCTTCTTTTTCTCCTCTCCTCCTCTCCTTCAGAAAATACTTCTAAAAGATAATAATAATAATTAATAATAATAGTAATCCCACCAAACAAAAAGAAATGCCTCAATCTCTGCAAAATTCTACCACGTAGTTACCTCTCATCTAAAGCAAAAAGTAGAAACAGCTTTAAGGAAGCATTAAACCCAAAGCAGAAAGTGTGAGGGGGACAAAAAGCAAGCACTACTCCAGTGCAAATCAAGAGAAAAGAGAGGGTTTTTTATAAGGAAGCCCAGGGTAGGATAGCTCCAGGTTATCGGTCTTCCTTCTCTGGAAAGTGGGAAGACTTCTTAAAATAATGGAAAGCTACGTACTGCAAGGAAAGAGCGGCATCCACTGCCTGTCTCCTCTAGAGTAGAAACAGCTTTAACTAAGCTTTAAACCTGGTCTTCTCTACAGACAGAAGGGAAAGGATCACAGAAAGAGTGGTATCGTAACTCTGATGCTTTTAATCCAGGTCTTAATGAAGAACAAACAATGCCATTGCCTAAAATGATGGGAAGGGGAGCCCTCACCCAATTGCTGACAATGGGCTGGATCTGGCCATATTTTCCGACTACAGTATGAAAGTGGCTACACACCCATTTTTGGAAGGCATGCAAAAACAGATACAGGGATCTACTGGTATCCGGCCAGTTGAAACAAATCAATGTTCAGCCAAAATGCACAAGCTTACTGAATATATGGAATATGTCAGAGGTTAGGTAAGTGAAAAAGCAGGTGTTTGTTCAGGCTTCAGAAATTCCCTTTTTTTGTTGCAAATATCCTATTAGCTGTGACAGTGCCTTTAATGGCAATAATGTAAAGATTAAACATCCATAATGTGAGAGAAGGTAAAAGCGACAGTTGTCTTCATCCAAAGACTTTTGAATGCTTGGCTTGTAAAGTCTAGTTTAGAATCAGTCATGTTTGTGGTGCTGAATTGGGGTTGCTGCCACCTCTTCCTTTTGTCTGGCAAGCTCCTCAACTTTAATAGCTATAAGGCATGATGTCTCCGTATTGAGAAAAGCTCTGTCTATTGAATCTAACCACTGTGAATACCTGAAAATTTCATCTGATCCATTTCTTTTAACATAGCTAAAATTTGAAATTTTCTCCTTGTTTTCTGAAAAGAAATGTATCTTGAAAATAATGGATGAAGGGGAAAGCAAAAATCACAGATTTGCCCTTCTCTATTCACAGATAAAACCCAACAGTGCTACTCAGTAGTTCAACTATGGGTTGAACTCAACCATGCATTCAATGCACAGTTATTCTATTAAAATTACTTTTAGACAACGGGTGCAGCTAAATGGATAACCCCAGAAATCATTCTGCAAAAATAAGTGTGTCAACTGCTTATGTTAATATACTTGACAAATATTTTAAGGGATGAATTATCCAAACACCACAACTCCTTTCTGCAATTTTGAACAGGCCTTACCAAATCCCACAGAATTCATAACAATCTGCTATTTAAAAAAAAAAATATCAGCACAAATAAATGTCTCTTGAAACATCTATTCATGTGTAATACAACAGAATGAATTGCAAAGTCTGCTGAATAACAGGCAGTTTTTATTTTATCCCACTGTGGATTGTGTTTGTCAACAATACTATGATCCAAAATGCAACACATTAACAGAAAGAATGTAGTCCATACCTTTTAAGTCGCACATTGTTCAAAACACATACATTAATCTGCTTCTTCCGACATTTGGAAAGCTGACAGGAAGCACTAATGCCATTTTGCCTGTGCAAAAACTGTGAATGTCATTGCCAAGGGATCATCTTAAATCACATCCTTTTGCTATACACTGATCTGAACAACACATGCTTCATTTTGAGAAATGGAGTAGATGAGCCGTAGCTTTAACTACCCTATATTAGTCAATCAAGTGACTATAGAGAAGCCATCATCCTGTCTTTTTCCTTTCAAAAAAACATTTGGAAAGATTTTAGGTCATGGGCAAAATAAAACATGCAAATCTTGATTTTGTAGACAACAAAGAAAGGAGACTGTGAAACACTTTTCCCTGTCTCGACACTTCTCACTTGAGCACAGGGTTAAGATTGCAGGGGCTGGAAATGGTAAACACTACAGTAGTGTAGTTTCATACTGTAATATTTTTAATCTTAACCCAACAAAATGTTTTCCTTGCCAAACAATATCTGATTAATGAGGATTTCCTAGCACCCTAGAACAGATTTTTTGTTTGTTTGTTTATGGGGTGGTGGACTAAGTGGGCATAAAAATTTAGCTTCTCCGCTCCTGATTTTACTGATAGATGACAATTCGCCATTGAGATCATGCATGGAAATTTAGGCCATTGTCAAGTGCTTAGATCAGCGGTTCTCAACCTGTGGGTCCCCAGGTGTTTTGGCCTACAAATCCCAGAAATCCCAACCAGTTTACCAGCTGTTGGGATTTCTGGGAGTTGAAGGCCAAAACATCTGGGGACCCATAGGTTGAGAACCACTGGCTTAGATAGACAGTTACTAGTTAAAAGAAATGTGCTACACGCTTCACTATGAAATTCTCACAGAAGGAATTTATCACAATTTCTACAACCAAAAAGTAACTCATTCCATTGCTCTGTTACTACTGGATTCTCATATTATTCAGGATATGTTATTTTTAATTCTTTTAATCATTTGATAACTTGTTCATTTTCGTTACTGTTCTTTCCTTTTTAAAAGTGGAATAATGTGACAAGTACCATTCCAAATGCGAAACATAAATGCCTTTTTAAAATACCTGGAACCAAATACATACAAAACATAATGCATTAAAACAAAAATAAACATTTTGTGTGCTATTCCCATTCACTATTACTTTTGAAATGTAATACTGTGGCCCCCATCTTTAAAAAGCTCATTATAGGGTAACAACATCACCCTGTTACTTCCAAGCTGTTATATTATCCAAGGTTTTGTATAGGATGTGCTTCTTCCTTCTCATTCATGGGCATTAAACATGGGAGTTTCAGTGGGAAAATGTATAAGAAGTAACCAAAGGAATGGGTTAATCATCCCCTCCACTATACCAGGATCAACTTTCTGAATTGATGTTTATTATATTATAGAATTATACCTTGCTCTTATCCTCCCTTGAGTGTCCCTGTCTGCGAATTTCCAAGATAGAAAATGTCACCTCCGTAGGAAATGTCACCTACCACTGAAGGGCAGGGCATGCAAATTGGCACATAATTACAGTGTTCTGTTCAGGAGGAGAGAAAAAGCTCTTTTTTCTAGCTTAACCATATTTAAATACTTTCCCCAATAAGGGGAAAGTTCTTCAATGGTAAAAATGGTCTCTCATGCCACCTAAGTCTACTCCAATCCTGAAAGAAGAATTCCAAAAATATAATTCCCTATACACACACATATCCCAGTGAGTTTTAAAATCCCACCTTTTGAAACCTTTTTTGCTACTTGGGTACGAGCAGAGCTTATAAAGCATAAGGACTATTAAAACAGCTATGAAGGATTCTTCTTCTCAAGGTCGTTGCAGCACCTTCTCCATCAATCAGAGGCCTGCAGACCTGTGATTTTTCAAGTTATGATTAATGATCCCCAGATACCATATCTAGTATCCAAGAGCCGGTAAACAAGCATAAAGACAATGTGAAACTCAGCAAGTTGTGGATTCTTCTGTTAGTAAACTATCAAGACACAATACTATGAATACATGATAATGTTTATAACCGGTATAAAAAGCAAGAAATTGTTGTACCCTGTGCGCATGTATATGTCTCCTTCAGATATTTAATGAGTTATATGAAGATTCACTTTGTGAAGGGTTCATTCTGGAGAAATCCAGACAAACCTACTGTATTTAGGATTCAATTACAATTGCACTCAGGTTATTATTAAATAAATACTTGCCACTTTTCTTTTCACTATATTCAGGTTTCTTAAGATCCTCCACAATTTCATTTTTGAGGTCAAGAGGGGCAGTTTTGCTAAAGTTACACGTTTCAGTCAAAAAATCAAGCAACAACTCTCCATTTTTGTTTCCTTCAGTAAAGCAATCTGTTATGTCCATATGAGATGGAAGCTCATAGGACTGGTATCTCAGTCCAGCTTCATGAAGTATCTCTTGGATGTCAGCAGAAGAAACATACAAGCAAAGATCATTCAGAGGTAAATGAGGACCATATTTCTTCCAAAGTTTGGCCCAGCCACTGGTTCCTGGAGATAAATCACAATATAAATGTTAAAATCACAGTTTTCTCCATTCTACTGTCCATATCACCACTGACAGTTATGCACGTGGAGTTTCAAAAATTGTTTTGTAAATCTTTCTCCAAGGGCTTTAGAGTATAAGACCAAAAACAGAGGTTGGATAAGCATCTCTTGGGGAGCTTCAGTTATTGATTTCTGTATGACAAGATGTTGGCCTAGATGGCCCTTGTCCCTTTCAAATCTGTGATACTTATAAGGGAGCAGAACAGGAAGGCAATGGAGACTGAATCAACAGAGAAATATAATTCTGATATATCCAACTTAATTACCACATACCAGGCTTTTCCAACATCATGTTCTCTAGGTATTTTGGACTTAAATGTTTTTGTAGTCTATGGTCTATATGAATGAATTACAGTGAGACAAAAGAAATCCAAAAAAATGCTGCAGTAATAATAATAATAATAATAATAATAATAATAATAATAATAATAATAATAATAGTAACTTTATTTTTATACCCCGCCATGATCTCCCCGAAGGGACTCGAGATGGCTTACAAGTGGGGCATACAACAAAATTCAGCAAATAAAAACGTAGTACTGTATAGCAGTTCAATAACACAATTAAAATGGCAAAATATAAAAAACCGCATACAATTACAGTAGAGTCTCACTTATCCAACATAAACAGGCCGGCAGAACGTTGGATAAGCAAATATGTTGGATAATAAGGAGGGATTAAGGAAAAGCCTATTAAACATTAAATTAGGTTATGATTTTACAAATTAAGCACCAAAACTTCATGTTATACAAAAAAATTGACATAAAAAGTAATTCAATATGCAGTAATGCTATGTAGTAATTACTGTATTTACAAATTTAGCACCAAAATATCACGATGTATTGAAAATATTGACTACAAAAACATTGACTACTAAAAGGCAGACTGCGTTGGATAATCCAGAATGTTGGATAAGTGAATGTTGGATAAGTGAGATTCTACTGTATATCAAGCAAAATACAACAAGCTAGCAACCAGAAATATGATTTTTGACAATGTTTTACACCACAGGTGAGAAATCATTTGCTTTCCAGATATTACTAGTCTACAATTTCCAACATTTCTTTTCATCAACTGTGCTGACTGGGGTTCAAGGGGCATGAATCCAACAACATTTGAAGTACTGTGGATTTCTACCACTGTTTTAAACTTTCCAACTTACCAGAAGAAACTCCAGATCTTAAACCATTTCCCCCAGTGTTTCACAGAATCAATGGGAGGTTACCTACCTAGGAGCAGTATCAGTGAGCTATAGGATATCTAACACACACACAGCCCACAAATTCCTCAGGCCACTCCTCATGTCAGAGACTGAATGACCAACTAAAACTACAGATTGGATTGTAGCTTCCATATCTCCTAGCCGTCATGCCTGCTGACTGGGCTGGCCAAAGGATTCTGTTTTTTTAACCACATGAAGGATTTTTTTTTACAAGCGCTGATCTAAAAAGAGAATCCTGTTGCTTCAAACATATACCGCAATAAAACAAAACAAAAAAGAACAACCAGAACCACTTTTGAACTACCAAAGCAGGGCTGGCTGGATTCCCATTATTTCATGTATAACCCCTTTTCATCCTACAGTGAGATTTGCAAGAGTAGGCAATGATATTTTCACAGCACAGAAGAAGAGAGCCCCCACCCGCTCTATCACAGAAAGGACAGTATGTTTCCCTGGAGTGTGTGGGTATAGAGAAAGCTTTTGCAAAAACCACTCTTTACTTTCTCCTCAATTTAGTCAAGAGGCTTTGATTTTTCCAGAGACTATTGATTTTAGTTTAACTCTCTTCAGTTTTTGATTCCTCCTTTGAATTTGCAATCAAATCAAAAGTTGATGTCAGGAGATGGTATTCCAGGAGATGTGATTATATGAACTGGCCTCCAGATTCATCTCTTCCCTGGGATCTTATCATGATGTGGAGAAGGGCTGTCTTATGAATGCCAGTCATTCATGGGTCAGACATGAATGAGGGATGTTTGTGGGGGATGGTGGGAGACATTACACCCTTAAGGTGTTTTTTTTTGTCCCTGCAATTCTATGTTAGATTCCAGTTATGTTAGGATTTTTTTTTTCGTGTCAGGAGCAACTTGAGTCGCTTCTGGAGTGAGAGAATTGGCCGTCTGCAAGGACGTTGCTCAGGGGATGCCCAGATGTTTTGATGTTTTTACCATCCTTGTGGGAGGCTTCTGTCATGTCCCCGTATGGAGCTGGAGCTGATAGAGGGAGCTCATCCGTGCTCTCCCCAGGTGGGATTCGAACCTGGCAGCTTTCAGGTCAGCAACCCAACCTTCAAGTCACGAGGCTTTAGTCCACTACTCCACCGTTAGGAATCAACTCAATCTATCACAGTGAAGTTCGCTTCAGAGTACAAATACATACTAGGATTGTACTGCATGACTTAGAACATTTTGCTTTTGAGATTCAGTGTTTTCTGCCAATGTTTGAGACAGTAAGCATAGCTCCATCTAGTTTTAGGATAAAAGATTATCCCTTACCAGTCTTAGGTAAAGGTTTTCCCCTGACATTAAGTCTAGTCATGTCCAACTATGGGGATTAGTGTTCATCTCCATTTCTAAGCTGAAGAGCCAGTGTTGTCCATAAACACCTCCAAGGACATGTGGCTAGCATAACTGCATGGAGCACCATTATTTTCCTGATGAAGGGGTACGTATTAATCTACTCACATTTGCATGTTTTTGAACTGCTAGGTTGGCAGAAGCAGTGGCTAACAGCAGGAGCTCACCCCGCTCCATAGATTTGAACCGCTGACATTTTGGTCAGCAAGTTCAGCAGCTCAACGGTTTAACCCACTTCTCCACCAGGGGCTCCTTACCAGTCTTAGCATCAAAAATGACCTACATATGCCAATATATGCTGTTTTAATTAATATACTTAATCCCTGTCTGTTTATGGACTCTTGAAAGTATCTCTGAATTGATCTTATTATGGCTGGGGAATTACACACAGTTTAAGTCAGATATTGTGAAAGAATATCCTCTGTGTGTTTCCTAAAAAGTAAGTCTTTTTTGTACAAGTATGTTCAGAATGTAAGCAACCGACTCAAACTAAAGTGTGCATTTAGCAAGTTTCTTTTGCAGAAATGCTCCTCAGGTAGTAATAGAAATCTCTTCATTATACAGTAGAGTCTCACTTATCCAACACTCACTTATCCAACGTTCTGGATTATCGAACGCATTTTTGTAGTCAATGTTTAAAATGCATTGTGATATTTTGGTGCTAAATTCGTAAATACAGTAATTACTACATAGCATTAATGTGTAATGAATTACTTTTTCTGTCAAATTTGTTGTATAACATGATGTTTTGGTGCTTAATTTGTAAAATCATCACCTAATTTGATGTTTAATAGGCTTTTTCTTAATCTCTCCTTATTATTCTGCTGTTCTGCTGGCCCGTTTATGTTGGATAAGTGAGACTCTACTGTACTTGATTTTCCTCACCTACAGATCTTGCATTTAGCATACTTTGTTTGGTTATTGGACATTAGAATTAAAAAATGGATTCAGCCAAGTCTAATCGTTGAGGAATTCCGGTACCTCTAGCAATTTTCACTGATGGATGAAAAAGGGGTAATCTATAGGAAATATTCAATCTTCTTCCAATATCTATGTTTTACTTTCAGTTATGACTAACTACCCTGGGTACCCGGTGGTGCCTGGGTTATTTGAAAAAGGACTTGTTTGTTTTTTAGTATTAGGTAATATCAGTTTGGTCATATTTTACACTATGTCTTAGAAAAGAACTCAGTCTTTGCTTTTGTTTTTTATGAATGGTTCCATTAGAAAATGCATAAGGATGTGGGTGAATTACAGTCCCTCAAAATCTTGGGTCAATCCTCCTCCAACCTCGCCAGTATTCACCATTGGCCATGTTGGGTCTGTGTGCCAAGTTTGGTTCAGATTCATCATCTGCTGGGTTCAGTGTTCTCTGAATATGAGTGAGCTATAACTCTCTGATGCTAAGGTAAATCACACCAAAGTCCACCAGTATGCAAAGTTGGCAGTGTTGGGTCTGTGTGCCAGGTTTGGTCCAGATCTGTCATTGGTTGCGTTCAGAGGCCTTATGGAATACAGGTGGACTATAACTCCCAAAGATAAAGGCCCATCACCTCCAAAGTCCACCAGTATTCCCAGTTGGCCATGTTGAATTTGTGTGCCAAGTTTGGTCCAGATCCATCATCAGATGGGTTCAGTGTTCTCTGAATACGGATGAACTATAACTCCTGAATGCCAAGGTTAATCACCCCCAAACCCTGCCAGTATGCAAAGTTGGCCATGTTGGGTCTGTGTGCCAAGTTAGTTCCAGGTCCATCGTTGGTGAGGTTCAGAGTGTTCTTAGATTGCAGATGAACTATACATCCCAGTCCATACAACTCTAGAAATCATGGTGAATTCTCCCCAAATAGCTCTCTCTCTAGTATGTTCAGTTGCTGATCAATTCCCTTGTTTGCTGTGTGCCATAGGAAAGGGTAGGAAAGGTTTAGGGGAGAGGCAGTGGGCAGAGTCATGCAATTAAAGAGAGCAAGGAACACTGGGATGTGCTCGCTGAAACCTGCAATGTCCTGGGAGAGAGTCACTTCGTGGCTCCTCAGCACTGGGAGCTATGGAGGCTGTCTGTGTGAGCGGACACCCGTGCCACATACAAACATACAGATTTTTCACTTTTATAATGTGTATAGATTAGAATTCTGTAGATTACTATAAGTTTTAGTCAAGTAGTAACTTGCTGAAATACATTCAGTAGTGCCACTGCCTAGCTATCTGATTAAGCCACAAGAAATGCCAAGAAACTGACAAATAAGTATACTGATTTAAAGCAAGAGAGAAGAAAGTAATCCAAAGCATCACAGAGCTTTGGTGTCTCTTCTAAGACATTCTCAGATAAGAGATATCTATTCTGTACCTGTGTGAAGTTTCTGGATTATGGGATGTTTCAGAATATAAGCAACATGTGGCATTCTGACGTTGGTCACACTGCATCCCACAGTGATATAGGAGCTATCCTTGTAAAAATCTATGAAAGGCTAGCATAAGGCACACAGATAAGATCCTGCAGGGGCAAAGGAAATATCAACAGAAGCAGCAGGAAGTAAAACCAGGCTAATCCATTTATTTGGTGCACTTGGTGGCATGATCCAGCATTTCTGATGTAAATCATTTACAAAAAGCCAAATCCACCAGCTGCAATGGATAACACAGCAATACATTCAAGACTAATGAGGACTTGCTGAGAGATATGACTGCAAATCCCCAGTGCTAATAAAGCTATTTGCCTGCCTTTTGTGGGGAACAGTATATTTTAAAACAGTTTTCAAATTGATGCCACACAACAAATGTGTGTATTTTTCCCTCTCTCTACCTAGTGGAAAATAAATGCAAAGCACTAATTGCAGGATGTGCTGGTGTCAGTGTTCTGTGACTCAATGCCATTTCTGATCGGCGCAATTATACACTACCTGACTGGCACATTATTATAATCACTCCCGACAGATGCAACATATGGCAACTACTTTTGTTTTCCAAGACTTTGTTGTGAACTGAGGGCAGGGAAGAGGTTATCTGAACAGCAACACTGTGTAACTCTTCATAGGGGCTCCTAGTCTCCCGGACAAGCTGAATGTGGGAGGATCTGACACCTTCCTACATTGTCCTTTCTTCATATCTGGATTCTTCCTTTCAACTTAAACTCCCATGTTCTCAATAATCTTGCTTTTTATTTTTGTACAGGAAATTGCTTTGAATGCAAGCCACTAGGCATTCCCCGCTGGACATGCTCTGCTGATGAAAACAGCAGCTTCAGAAGAACAACAGGATGCTGATTGCAGATACTATTTTCATTTATTACTTACAAGGGAGTGTTATATCAAAAATCACTTCTGTTTCTTTTCTATTTCATTTGGTTCAGTACTTTTATTCTCTCAGCTGTCTCCTCCCCTTTGCATCTTTCTGTTTTGATAGCATTCCGGTTCACTCCTGTCTTACTGCTGAGGCCTATCATTGCTTTTCTGGATTATTTCTAGTTGTGGGTCACAAAATCTTCCTGTTGCCTCTGTCATTGTTTGCAAAGGCATTGTGCTGTGAGTGTTAACTGGAAAATGAAGTGCATGAAGCTGATTGGCTGAGCCTGCAAAGACCTGGAGATTGATTTGATACTATTTCTGTTCTGCTGCTGCAGAACCGGTTTGGACAAGTTTTTCAGTTCTGACTGAGTACTGCTGGTGAAGGGAGCTGTGTACTCAGAGAGGCCTTGCTATTTTGGAGCCTGTTTGCTGCTGAGAAAAGAGGGTGAAGAACCAGGACTGTATTCTTCTCTGAAGCAGATTTGTGGACGGAGAAATGACTGTTTATGACTGTGGACTTCTTTAAGCAATCAGAGGGACCACTGTAAATACTACTGTTTATTTTTGATCTCTTGGTAAAAAAGGTAAAGGTTTTCCCCTGACGTTAAGTCCAGTCATGACCGACTCTGGGGGTTGGTGCTCACCTCCATTTCTAAGCCGAAGAGCCGGAGTTCTCCATAGACCTCCAAGGTCATGTGGCCAGCATGACTGCATGGAGCGCCATTCCTTTTTTTAGTTCTGCAAACCTGGGTGGCATGTTATTGTTCTGCGAGTGACTCTGGATCGCAGGAACACGTAAGAGCTTCCATTTGTCATCATCAATCCGTAATAGCCTCCTCCATCCCCTTTTCTAAACTTACCCAAGGGAACAGTGGTGGACAGTGACTAGTATCACAAGGCAGACCTATATGTATGTCAACATTCGGTCCTAACATGGACTTGGGGTTCTATAGGATTGTTGCACCTATTTCCTGCAATTCTAGCTTCTTTATAGAAAATGGAAGAAAGAATAATGTATTGTCAAAGGCTTTCATGGCCAGAATCACTGGGTTGCTGTGAGTCTTTCAGGCTGTATGGCCATGTTCCAGAAGCTTTCTATCCTGACGTTTTGCCCACATCTATGGCAGGCATCTTCAGAGGTGGTGAGGTATGTTGGAAACTAAGCAAGGGAGGTTTATATATCTGTGGAAGGTCCAGGGTAGAAGAAAGAACTCTTGCCTCTTGGAGGCAGGTGTGAATGATGGCCACAGGGCCATCAAATGCTAATCAAGGTGATTTCAACATCCACATCTGCCTCCAACAGACAAGAGTTCTTTCTCCCACCCTGGACCTTACACAGATACTGTATATAAACCTTCCATTCTTAATTTCCAACATACCTCACAACCTCTGAGATGCCTGCCACAGATGAGGGCAAAACATTAGGAGAGAAAGCTTCTGCAATTGCAGAAAGTAGGTGCAACAATCCTACAGAACCCCAAGTCCACGTAAGGACCGAATGTTGACATACAGCCCGAAAGACTCATAGCAACCCACCGAAGCAAGAATACATAGAAAGTGTCAGGAGCATAATGGAGATTGATTTGGAATGATGGGCAAATTGAGGTTTTCATTTTAGTGGTTTGTATTTTAAATCAATGGTTTTTACTAAATCATCTGAAATTTTCTCATCACTTATATTGTTTGTTTGTTTCGAGGCGCTCTTGGAGAATACAGATAGAAAGTTTAAATTTTCCATGGGACTTCTGCCTTTATAGCTGTATTCAGTTGCTTTCAAAAAGACAAAATAAGCCAATTTCTATCTCATGGAGTGTGCCGAGAGCTTGGTTTTTAGCTCCGTCTTCTCCAGGACAAGCCAGTTTTCAGGGTATAAAGATTTGAAGGACAAGGATTTCATTGCCGGAGCTTGTACCTACAATGAGAAGAAATGGAATCCGAGGACATTTTCACCATGCTCCGGGTGTGGAATTGTTTGCCAAGAGTGGCTCATTCAGAAATGTGCCACTGAGAGGTTCATGAGCCTTTGTTCTTTGTATTTGGTCCTCAGATAGCCCTTTATATAAAGTGAGATATGAAGCTCTCCAGATGGGGCAGGGAACTATCAAAATAAATTTGTCAGCCGCTATGAGAGCCTTTTTGGCTAAGGATGGATAGCAAACAAATTCTATTATATCTCATGAATTGCTGTGCTAGCTTTGGATGATTGGAGTTGTAGTCCCATCATCCCTAGTAGTTTCTGGAAGGCTAGGTAAAGGTAAAGGTTTTCCCTTGATATTAAGTCTATTTGTGTCCGACTCTGGGGATTGGTGATCATCTCCCTTTCTAAACCCAAAAGCCAGCGTTGTCCACAGACACTTTCAATGTCATGTGGCCAACATGACTGCATAGAGTGCTGTTACCTTTCCGCCAGAGTGGTACCTATTGATCTACTCACATTTCATGTTTTCAAACTGCTAGATTGGTAGAAACTGGGGCTAACAGTTTCCTTCTCTCCGGATTTGAACTGCCGACCTTTCGGTCAGCAAGTTCAGTCAGCGGTTTAACTCACTGCACCACCGGGGGCTCATGTAGATTATTCCATTCTTTTTAATGGTAAATTTTACTCTGCATCTAATAAATCTGTCTCTCTCTTTGATATCTTCTCTCATCCCTGTCTATCTGCTAATTCAATCTAGCAAATAAGCGAGTACTAGTACAGATGCAAGCTGTGAAATCAATGAAACCTGAACGTGTTAAACTTTGGCTTGTTGTACCCATAAGATTTTCATTAGGTGCCACCAATTCTGCTGCATGAAGTCTGTTTTTCATCCTACAGTGAGATTTGGTCTGTTCTCTCAACACTGGATCAAAATGAATGCATAACTACTACTTTCTCAGGTATTCCATTTTTCAATTGACGTGATCGCAACTTCCTTATTCAAGTGTCAAATCTAAAATGGCATTTTTATACAGTATCACAACACGTAACAAAATGGGCAGTAAACATGGGAAATGAACCAGACAAATAGCACAACAGAGTTTCATTGTCGCTATTTCCTTAATGCCACTTGCAGCCAAGTGTTACAGTGTGTGCCATTATGAAAAATCTGTAGCAGATTAATGAAATCATTAAGGACCATTGGGCTCCCCGAGCAATTTCAGGTCCTGTACCTCCTACAGACCTGCTTCAACTTAACACATATCTCTGTGAGTCAGTAGATCCATAGAGAAAGGGACCAGAAGGAGGAATTAACAACCTGACTCTTAGCCAGGACCATTCCTATTAAAAACATGTCTGCTGTAAACCTCACCCCCAGCCTTGGATGCAACCAAATGGCAAGACACATCCTAGTAGAAGAGTCTGTTAGCTTGAATGAGTGTACAGAGAATGCTCAAGGAATAATTTTTTGTTTATTTATTAGATTTATACCCTGTTTTTCTCCAAAGTGATGACCTTTGCGGCAGAGCTTTGAACGAGTGATTCTTTTGACTTCTCTAACTTTGAGATTTAGGGTGCATCTACACAGTAGAATTAATGAAGTTTGATACTGCTTTAATTGCTCTGACTCAATGCTATTGAATCATTGAAGTTGTAGTTTGGTGAGGCACCTGCACTAATTCGAAGAGAAGGCTAAAGATCTTATTCAACTACAAAACCCAGGATTTCATAGCACTGAGCCATGGCAATTGAAGTGGGGTCAAACTCATTCGTTCTAGGCCAGTGGTTCTCAACCTTCCTTAATGCTGCGATCCCTTAATACAGTTCCTCATGTTGTAGTGACCCTCAACCATAAAATTATTTTTGTTGCTACTTCATAACTGTCATTTTGCTACTGTTATGAACCGTAATGTAAATATCTGATATGCAGGATGTATTTTCATTCACTGGACCAAATTTGGCACAAATACCCGATACGCCCAAATTTGAATACTGGTGGGGTTGGGAGGGGGATTGATTTTTTCATTTGGGAGTTGTAGTTGCTGGGATTTATAGTTCACCTACAATCAAAGAGCAAAGATGGAATTGTACCAATCTTGGCACACAGAACTTCCATGACCAACAGAAAATATTGGAAGGCTTTGATGGCCATTGACCTTGAATTTTGGAGTTGTAGTTCACCTACATCCAGAGAACAGTATAGACTCAAACAATGATGGATCTGGACCAAACTTGGCACATAGACCGAACATGGCCAACTGTGAATACTGGTCCAATTTGGGAAGGATTGACCCACGTTTTTCGGAGTTGTAGTTCACCCACATCCTTATGCATTTTCTAATGGGAGCATTAATAAAAATACAAAAGGAAAGACTGCCCCCCCCCCTAATAAATAGTGTTACAAATTACCTAAGCTGCTTCTGTTGCTCCTCCTCCTCCTGATGCTGCTAGGCAGGTTGAGAAACGCTGTTCTAAGGAGTAGCACTACCCTTAGACAGGAATCACGTCATTTTTGAGGGTGGGGGAGAACTTTTACTGTCCAATTGTTTTAATAATTCTAAGAATGTTGCTTCACTAAACATTGTAAGAGATGCACATGGTTCAGTCTTCATAGCTAGATGGACAATGCTGTATTGAGATGCTGAACACAAAGGTTTTAAGGGAGCCGTTCTTCTTTCATTTTCTTTTCAATGTGAGAACGTTTCCAAGCACCAGTGTTAATTTGGAATATATTTTGTGCAAAAAGGCATAAAACAACATTGTCTGTCCCAGAAACAGCACAGAAAAAATGTGATTGCCTGTTCAGAAAATGATGTTTTCTGAGCTGATCTGCATGTGAATTTAGCAAGGAATATGTTCCCAATTACCTCATTTCTGGACAAGAAACAGATATTTTACAATGTCCCACCCAACACGATATTCCCTGTCCATGTTGCACATTAAGTAAGTTCTGCAGCCAGAACGGAAACAGGTACTTCTATCTAAAGGACCACAATGAGATGCTAATCTTAAAATCTACTTGCAGAGGCTGAATCTACACTGTCAAATAATTCAGTTTGAACTACATTGTATAGTCAGTATAGATCAGTGGTTCTCAACCTGTGGGTCCCCAGGTGTTTTGGCCTACAACTCCCACAAATCCAGGCCAGTTTACCAGCAGTTAGGATTTCGGGCATATGGAGCCCCCGTGGCGCAGCGGGTTAAACTGATGAGCTGCTGACCTTGCTGGCCCAAAGGTCAGCTGGTTGAATCCGGAGAGCGGAGTGAGCTCCCACTGTTAGCCCCAGTTTCTGCCAACGTAGCAGTTCAAAAACATGCAAATGTGAGCAGATCAATAGGTTCTGCTCCGGCGGGAAGGTAACGTCACTCCATGCAGTCATGCCAGCAACATGACCTTGGAGGTGTCTACGGACAATGCCAGCTCTTCTGCTTAGAAATGGAAATGAGCACCAACCCCCAGAACTGGACATGACTAATTTTAATGTCAGGGTAAAACCTTTACCTTTACCCTAGGATTTCTGAGAGTTGAAGATCAAAACATATGGGGACCCACAGGTTGAGAACCACAGGTGTAAACCCATATAATGCAGTTTGCGCTGTATTCAACTGCTTTATATGTGTCTACACTGATCCATAATAAAGTTCAAACTGCCTAATTGAGCAGTGTACATGTTATATAGAAAATTGGGAAAAGGGTACATATATACTGGTAGTTAAGATAATTATTAAATTAGAATGCTGGCCTATGATAGGAACAGATCTATTCATATTCAATAAGAAGTTCATCATGTGCAACTGTCGCCCGTGTGCAGCATAAAAAGTAGTTTGTAGTATTTACCTGAAACAAGGATAATAAGTAGTTTTGCTCCAGGTTCTAAGAGACTGTGAAAGAATTTAATTGTGGCTGGGATGTCTTTTACATAATACAGCATCTAGAAATAATGAGAGAGAAAATAAATGTAAACTGGATGCACACAAAAGATTTCTATGAGTTTTCTCTTCTTTTGTTAGGGAGAAACAATTTCAATATATACAAGCTGAAAAATCTATTTGTCCACTTTTCATCTACATTCACTGGCTGATGGAAATGAGAGCTTTGCATTTATCTTTCTACAGCAACGTTTGTGTGAATTTTTCTTGAATAGTGTAAATGTTTTCTAATCTGTCAACCTACTCAAGTTAGTTAAGTCCATGTGGCAGATACAAAGTAATTATTCAGCCCAACTAGAACTGAGCCATTGTGTTGATGCAATTTGCAAAAGTGTTGATTCAAGACTGAAAAATTAGTTTAATGTGTTTATTCTAGTGGCAATGGCGAATCATGGCATAATAACAAGGGCCATCTAGTCCATCCCCCTGCCATGCAGGAAAAGTACAATCAAAGTACCCCTGACAGATGGTCTCTGTCTAAAAGTCTCCAAGGAAGGAGCTTCCACCATACTCTGTGGCAGAGAGTTCCACTGTTGATCAACTCTTTTGGTCAAGAAGCTCTTCCTAATGTGCTATTATTTGGCTCTCACCATGATAGAATAAATTTGGGTTGCTGACCCAGGACAACAGATTAACACATTCAAATGAAAATGACCAAGAGAGTCTTGTGCTATGTTAAAGATAGTAAGAAAAACTTGTGCTTAGTAGAATTTCTCTGGTGCTGGACGAAGACGGTAGACTTGTAATTTCCAACTCTTCATATTCATGTAGATCTTTATGCCTCTGAAAAGCTGTTGGAAAGTGGGGGAAGGACTACCTACATTATTGTGACAAGAGCTATATGGGCTTCAGAGAAAAGGTGGGATCAGCATAAATTTCCAAACTTTTTTTTCAGCAAAATATTTCTTCCATATCCTCTAAAGAGGAAGATTTTCCATGTGTAGACAAAATTCTGAATCCAACCTCATTTATACTGGCATAAGTTTTGTGGACTCCAAACAAACTTATCTCTTGCACTTGATTACACACACAAGTATATAGAGAAAAAATATTTTGCAAATAGAAATAATAAATTGCATGGGTTTAGTTATTTATACTAAAGCATAACATAATACATGAAGAATAATATATAAATGTAATGTCCCAACAACAGCTCAGTGGCAATATATTATTCATGTCTTTACCTGGATCATGTGGATAAAATTCCACTTCTTCATCTCTTTACTTGCCTTCATCCGACCTTCATATTCCAGTGAAGTCTCTTTGTGCCAAGTAAACTTTATGTTCTCAAGGCTTGATGTCTTTGCAACACGTTCTAAAATATGATAGTTTCACAGTTTATCTCGATTGCAAATACGGAATAAATTTCCATATCAAATGTTGAAGTAGCTGGAAGCCATATATTTTTAAAAAATATGATATTGGTGTCAGTGGTGAGACTAATCCTGAGCTGCCAGCTGCTTCTTGACATTCTCAGCACATTCCGTCACTTTTATGGAGCAAACCAAGATGTGAAAAAAGGAGGGACTTTTTACTGCACAAGTTCTATGGCATTCAGAAACTGTCTCTATTTCCACTTTCTCCAATATTGTGATGAATCAGCATGGAAGAAAAATAAGTTTGTTTGCCCATGCTTTATATTCCAAACTTGGAATTTGGTAGCATATTTAAAAAGTAAGAAGTAAACATCTTAAGATGGGCAAACTGTAGACCAGCAACTTGCCACAGCTGGCAAGGCTTACTGTATATACTTATGTATAAATTGGGGACAGGTTTGAGGGCCAAACTTATGGTTTCAATATAGTAAAGGTAGAGGTTTTCCCCTGACATTAAGTCTAGTCATGCCCAACTTTAAGGGTTGCTGCTCATCTCCATTTCTAAGCCGAAGAGCCGGTGTTGTCCGTAGACACCTCCAAGGTCATGTGGCCGGCATGACTGCATAGAGACCATTACCTTCCCACCGGAGTGGTACCTATTGATCTACTCACATTTACATGTTTTCGAACTGCTAGGTTAGCAGAAGCTGGGGCTAACAGCAGGAGCTCACCCCACTCCCTGGATTCGAACCACCGACCTTTCAGTCAGCAAGTTCAGCAGCTGGGTCACCGGTTTCAATATGACTCCTGGATAAGTCAAGGGCCAGGAGGCTAGCTGCTCTTGCTACTGCCTCCACTATATTCTCACCCAGGCATTCAAAAAGACATGTTGCTATTTTACTTAGAAAAGGAACTAGGAGAACCCTAAAGAAGCACTGGCTCTCTCAACTGTTTTGGTGCTCCTTTAAAAAGAAATGACAAAAAGCTGCCACCACCTTTTCCTCCCAGGCATTCAAAAGAGTCAGAAGTGGCACCATGACAGAGAACGTAAAGGAAATCGGCGCTTTTTAAAGGTTCTCTTGGGATACATTTTGCCACTGTACTCAGGGAAGGAGATAGTTCCTTTTTTGTATCCTAATTCTTAAATTTACAGTATGTAAATCTAGGAGGATTGTCTCAAAAAGGATTAATATGTAAAAGAAAATAATCCTCGTGGTGGTGCTGGGAATTGTAAATGTTCTGTATGTGTGTGTCTTAAAATAATATATATATATATATATATATATATATATATATATATATATATATATATAAAGAGATGGTTACTTTTTTGATAATAGTTAATGTGCAGTATTTACACTGCCCTGTGAATTAGTTGACCCAGTTTTGCGGGTTGGTTTTTTTATTTAAATTTCTAAATTAATACATGAGTATGTACAGCAATTGACTTGAGGATGAGTTTTCAAAGACTCCCCAGAGAGTCTATGGATTTACCTAGCTTCCTCTTTCCTTCTAGGTGGAGTGGCACAGAGCTTTACCCTCTGCTCTACTCTTCATCCACCTTCTGGCTAGAAGCAAGTAGACTAGATTAAATGCTCTGTTGCACTGTGTGAGCAAGAAGGAATAAGCCTGACATGTCATCTTGACCTGGGCACAGCTCATTTTGCTAGTATTTCTATCTTAAATTTCCAAACATGAAAATGTGTGTGCATTATTTATTATTTTTATTTTATTTACAGTATTTATATTCCGTCCTTCTCACCCCGAAGGGGACTCAGGGCAGATCACATTATATACATATAGGGCAAACATTCAATGCCCATATACACATAGAACCGAGACAGAGACAGACGCAGAGGCAATTTAACCTTCTCCTAAGGGGATGTTTGATTCTGGCCACAGGGGGGAGCAGCTGCTTCATCATCCACTGTGACGGCACTTCCTCATTCCAACATCGTAAATTAGTTAAATTTGCCTTCCCACTTTATAAGTGGTACCTTATTTCCTACTTGATAGATGCAACTATCTTTCGGGTGGCTAGGTCAGCAACAAGCAGGAGCTATTTTTTATTTTTTAATTGACGGGTGCTCACCCTAACATGGGCTGGCCTCAAACTCATGACCTCATGGTCAGAGTGATTTATTGCAGCAGGCTGCTCACCAGCCTGCGCCACAGCCCGGCCCCTTTGAATAACAAACTGTAAACCACTGTGGTTGATATTTAGTAAATAACATTCACTGATGCAAAAGGGGGCCATTCCAAGATATGGGCCCAGATACCTTCAGTCTAGGGCAGTGTTTCTCAACCTGGGGGTCGGGACCCGGAGGGGGTCTCGAGGGGAGTGTCAGAGGGGTGACCAAAGACATATTTTTGATGGTCTTAAAACCCCTTTGGCAGAGAAATCTCAGCAGCTACAATTCCCAGATGTCAAGGTCTATTTTCCCCAAACTTCACCAGTGTTCACATTTGGGCATATTGAGTATCCATGCCAAGTTTGGCCCAGATCCATCTTTATTTGAGTCCACAGTGCTCTCCAGATGTAGGTGAACTACAGCTCCAAAACTCGAGGTCGATGCCCACCAAACCCTTCCAATATTTTCTGTTGGTTCTTATGCCAATTTTTGTCCAATTCCATCATTGGTGGAGTTCAGAATGCTCTTTGATTGTAGGTTAACTATAAATTTCAGCAAAGTACAACTCTCAAATGACAAAATCATCCCCCATCCAACCCCACCAGTATTCAAATTTGGGCATCTCGGGTATTTGTGCCAAATTTGGTCCAGCGAATTACAATACATCCTGCATATCAGATATTTATATTATGAATCATAACGTAGCAAAAATACAGTTATGAAGTAGCAACGAAAATAATTTTGTGGTTGGGGGTCACCACAACATGAGGAACTGTTCATGACATTAGGAAGGTAGGGAACCCCTGTTCTAGGGGATTTTTTTTTTTTTTCATGTCAGGAGCAACCTGAGTCGCTTCTGGTACCAAACTGGCAACCCTACACTAATTACATAATCTCACTGTGCCCCAATTTGATGCCTCGTGAAGTTTCAATGAAGATCTGAAATTTGAGTCCTGAACCCTCCTCCTCTCCTCCATTCCAAAGTGAACAGGCAATACTTGCTGCACACCAAAGCCTCTTGCTGAACGCTGTCTTGAGTGATGTTGCTGTCCTTTTGTGGAGACAGCATTCAGAGAGAGAGAATGGGAGCCCTCTATCATTGCTACTTTAATCCAATTTCGGTGATGACTTCACTGTCTGAGACACACTTGCACCCAGTCCTCCAGTAGCTCTTAAACCTTTGTATGCAGAAAACATTCAGAATCTCGAGCTTTGTTACAGCACAGACTTAACAGAATGAATCAAAGCGTTACTTTCCTCGGTGCTCCGATTAGGATACATCTGAGTGAAATAAGATGAGAAATGTCCCAAGCGTGCTTATCTCATTTCCTTCACTTTCCCTATTGGTCATAGGCTACCACTTCTGAATGCTGCAGCTCTTTCTCCGTCTTCTTCCATTTATCAGTCTCTAGCCTCTATGACCACAGTTCAAATCTAATTTGCTATTTTAAACTCAGACAACACTGAGCAGTAATCCATATCAGCATTGAAAATAATCTGGCTCAGTCTGCTTCTATTTAATCACTAGACAGTCTGTGAGGAGACATCAGGAAAATGAAGAGTAGGAAAAGAAAGCTAATGCTTGTCAATGCAGCTTCTCTATGTCAAAAAGGCAGAAGTGGGCTAACTAGCAAGGGGATTTTGAAAGCTTCCAAGATGGTATATCTCAAGCCCTTTTCAGACGGAACTAGTTCCTTATATGGAAATATTTATTCGTTGAGGCATGTATACAGCAAGCATTATGAATACATGTGAATACATTATGAATACATGTGAAAAAGGTATGTGTTCCTTTATCAGAGTGACACCATATATACTAAGTTGTGAGTGTATATGTATACTCAGTACAATTTTAAAGGTTATCCCCTGACATTAAGTCCAGTTGTGTCCGACTCTGGGAGTTGGTCTCATCTCCATTTCTAAGCCGAACAGCCGGTGTTGTCCATAGACACCTCCAAGATCATGACTGTATGGAGCGCCGTTACCTTCCCGCCATAATGGTACCTGTTGATCTACTCACATTTGCATGTTTTTGAACTACTAAGTTGGCAGAAGCTGGGGCTAACAGTGGGAGCTCACTCCGCTCACTGAATTCGAACCTCCGACCTTTCAGTCAGCAAGTTCAGCAGCTCAGCAGTATAACCCACTGCGCCACCGAGGGCTCCATCTGTATTTTTCATGAATTGTTTGTAATTCATCTTCAGACCCTTTTTTGGTGAAAAGGTGGGATATAAATAATAAATAAAATAGTAGATCATTTTCAGAATGAATTCAAATTGACCTTTTCAAACACCTGCATGTTGTCCCTCTTTAATTTCACAGCTACTTCAGTTCTGTCCCATTTTTTCCTTTTTCCTCAGAAAAGATTGAGCTCCACTGGGGAAGTGCCAGGATACAAATCATAGGATTGGTATTCTCAGGCCCATTTTTATGGTTCTTTTCCTGACTCAGGAATGATGAACTGTCTCTCCTGGAAGCCTCTAGGAGAAGCAATTCACCTTTGAAATAGTTGCGGGGAACTCCTACATCATTTAACATGGAAGCATGCCAGTTTTTCAAAACCAGATGTGGACTTCTGAACACTTCCAGTTTTATTTGGTTACTTTCTTTTTTTTTGGCAGTGTTGGTAATACATATAACCCAAAGTGCAGAAAATGATCTCCCATGCCACTGGAGGACCCACCTTTACCATAGTTTCTTGAAATTGCATTGTGGCAATTGAATGTCTGCTCTAATATTCCAAGAAGAAAGCCTTTTTGGTATAATAATAAAGAGCACATAGTTTGACAGTTTATCTTCTACTCAGCTTTAAAACACCACAGGAATTATTAAATAAGGTTAGCCATACCCTGGTAGTGCATTATTTGTTCAGCACTTGGTTCTATCACATCATTATGAATGACAGCTCCGGGATATTTGGCCTGTACTTTTGCAAGAATTTGAAGATCAATTTCTCCTAGAAAATAGATAAGAAAAAAGCAAAGATTAGAAAGTTCATACATTACTTCACTTAGTAATATGATTTCTATGACTGTGACTCATTCTTCCATGGCAGGAAGTTGGATAGATGCTCCTTGCAGTTCCTTCCAATTCTATAATTCTGTGATTACTAATGTGAGACATAGGAATAAGTGAAATGGAAAGTTGTATAGTAACATCTCACAATTGGCTAGGCATTTGCTCATAATCTGTCATGGCTGACTATTGGCAACCTATTAATAAACACATAGTATAATATGTGCATAATTAGGCACATAAAATACATTGGGTCAGGGATGCAAGTAGAGGTAGTCACAAGATGTTATCAAGTTTGAATGGAAATTAAAGATAATGGCCGCAGATGCTCTTCTCTTACTATATTGCAGTGGTTCTCAACCTGTGGGACCCCAGGTGTTTTGGCTTACAAATCCCAGAAATCCCAGCCAGTTTACCAGCTGTTTGGATTTCTGGGAGTTGAAGGCCAAAACATCTGGGGACCCACAGGTTGAGAAACACTGCTATATTGCAAGGAAGTTGAGAATATGCTTCTTTCATCCACAGCCTACATGGGGGGATTATATGGGATACACTATCAAAAGAGGCATCATGATATGAACATTTTATTCCAGTAAGGAATTATATCTGGAAATACATTCATTCCCTTGGAACTTTCCAATATTTTTTAATTTTTAAATTTACACCACGCCTCCCCCACAACAGTTAGAATTCAAAATAAATACCAAAAAAGGCTTTAAAAAAAAGAAATGATCCACATTAAAATATATACAAAATTTATTTTTAAAACTCTATAAATCTATATAATTTGAAAAAAAAACCTGAACACTTATCCATTTCTCCAAATAAACCACACACTAAGAAAAACCTTTCCCTTGCAATTTGAAAGGTCTTCACTCAACAATAGGACAGCAAGGCAGTCAACATATTATCCCTAGGAAATAATTTTTAGGGTAGCCACCCAGAAGACTTTCCTTTTTCACAACACATGCCTGTGGAAGTGGCAGAACTGAGAAAAGGGCCATAGGCTCATATAAGATTGTGATGTTCTTTAGATAGCCTGAAACCAAGCTCCACTGCAGTGGTTCTCAACCTGGAGTCCCCAGATGTTTTTGGTCTACCATTCCCAAAAATCCCAGCCAGTTTACCAGCTGTTAGGATTTCTGGAAGTTGAAGGTCAAAAACATCTGGGGACCCCAGGTTGAGAACCACTGCTCCATTGGGTTTTATAGGTTGAAACTTTCAATTGAATCAGATTGGCAACCAGACTTTGGATCCCTTTGGTACTTTCCAAGATGAAACTGGGGTGTGGGGAAACTCGTACAGTGGCTTTAAAGAAAGAAGACTTGGACAGAGGCGAAGTGTGGACTGCTCTGTTCTAGCATAAATGGGACCTTGGTTATCTGGATTGGATTGTTTTGGTGGAAAGACTCCCTAGGAAAGCCCCGAAGTCTGGGGTAAAGTACTTTCAATTAACGACTTCACCAAAGTGAACAGAGTGATTTTCAGCAAGTAAAGTGATTCAGAAATGAAAGAGATTTCAGTGAGCAAAATGATCTTCAGCAATGAAGTGATTTCAGCGAGAAAGCAAGCTAAAATGATAGATAACAGAAGCCATGAATTTATTTTTAATGATATTTCTGAACAAAAGAGACAAAGCAAGCAAAAAGAAGTCAACTTTGTTAGAATAGATATCAGTGTCAAAGCAGACAAAAGAGGGAGACAGAGTTAACAATACTTTCATCAGGGTAGCTTTTTTCTGCCTAAATCTAATCAAGGCATAGTCATCATGGAGTACACTGCATCTGCCGAGTGTGAGACCTTTGCTAGCTATGGGGGAATGTGGAGTACCTTTGGGCATATACAACTCCTTAGTTAGGTGCATTCATATCTATTCATTGATTTATGGTTCACAAGTACATTCCCATTGTGACGACCTATTTCTGATAGTAGTAACTGCATAACATCATGTTCCCAGGCACATTATCTATCAGGCTTGTACTTTTCACAATTGGTTTTGTAGTTTGTGTTGTGTTCCTCTCCATCTTGTGATAATACTGTCAGCTGTCAATGATAAGTTGCAGTGAACAGCTCTTCAACATCTTGCTCCAAGGAGTGGATGAGAGTATTGTTTCAGTTCATTTTCTATAAAAATTCACAAAGTCACAGATTTTTTTTAATATTCAGTAGACATGACTTAAAACTAAAACAACAAAGAAAGAAATTTGAATGGGGTGGAAATTGAAACCAATGCCTTCACTCACCTTAAAGTTTAGATCCATGTATTCTACCATTTTAGCAATAAATTAAGGTTGGTACCATTTATTTTTATTGTCATTATCTTTAGCATTTATATTGCAGGCCAACATGGTTCTCTTCATGCCAAGAATAAATATACATGTTGAACTTGGGTAGGGGGGGAGGGGTTAAAGATGCAGGATAATTTTGTTTCAGAAAATAATTGATCAAAATTTCAAAATTCCTTACTATTCAGGGTGAAAAGTAGTGTGAGTTTTAAAAAATCAAGACAAAGCCAAACCAACAGATGCCCATGATCCCGGCCATGAAAGCCTTCAATAACACATTGAACATCTCTACGGGGAGAAATTGTTCCAAGACACACAGAGATTGGAAAAACTAAGGACCAGGAAAGCACATCTGCTGTGCTATATATAAACCTTCCTTGCTTAGTTTCTCCATACCTCACAACCTCTGAGGATGCCTGACATAGATGTGGGTGAAACATCATGAGAGAATACTTCTGGAACATGCCCATACAGCCCGGAAAACATTCAACAACCCTGAGATGCCCATGTCTTTCCTTCTAACATGAGACTACATTCACACACCAGTGATGGGATGTCAGTCAGGTACTTGTGGACATTGCAGGCTGCCCAAAACATCCATGTTGTGGTGCAACGTCAAGATAATGTCACACAACTCTTTCTCACCAAACTAGAAAGACATTGCATATGGAAGAATGCACTCAACAAGGGAAATTGAAAGGTGATAACCCATTTGAATGAACAATGATCATTTGAGGTCATTAGAAACCCACAGCATGATTTAACATAACTATATTCAGAAATATTGAAAGCCTTTGTATTTTAGCAAGTCACAAAATAATTGTTGTTGAACTTATACAGAATATCTATTCCTTAACATATTCTTGGCACTAGAATGTACCAAATCAAATGAAATAAACCTACAGAAGGACTTAAAATTCATATTTTCTAGACAAGATAGATAAAGGGGAAAACAATAGGGAGAGAAAGCGGGATGGAAGGGGAGACTAGAAAGGTTCATAAAATTAGGCCTGAAGGATAAATGGTCAGAAGCCCAGCTGAGAGAATAGATATGGATTGTAATATAGAATAATATCAGCAAGGATGAAAATAAAACATATTAAGGAAAAAAGACATATGGTAGAGAGTGAGGCAGAAGGTTTGTCTTAAAAAATCATTTCATTATTGCATTACAGATAACTGTGCTCGAAACAGACACTTATCACGTAATGTTTGAAGAAGGCAGTTGTGGATAAATTACAGTCTCCAGTTTTAGAATGGTTAGACAAGGGACCTCATCAAATTTGCCGCAGGAATTGCCAGGGATCATGGCAAATCTGGTGACTGGCAGGGGGTATGGGGAACCCGTTGTCCCATGCATCACCCAATTTGCCCCCTTACCCCATCCCATGGAGAGGACGTTTGCTGCTTGGCTTCCCCATGTTAATCCTAATACAACACAGGAAGCCTCTCATGTTGCCTCCGTGGCGCCATATGCCAGTTCCCCTTCACTTTTGCCTAGGAGCCCCACTGGAGTAGATGTACATCATGAGATGGGAACCATGGCAAATTGAAAAAGGACAGGCATACGCGGCCAAATTTGGACCATCTGATGAGGTCATAGGATAGTTTTTTCCTTCTTTTTCCTTCAATCAAATGTAGTACACACCTGTTTTATGTTTTGATTGTTCTACCCACGCTCTTTGTTGGAAGTAAATCAGATATCAGATGCTGCATAAATAGCTTTTAATTTTGCTCTATTAACAAAGGTGTTTCTATTCTGACAGATCAGTACTTGTCCAAACTGCCACACAGCCAAATCTAGGACCGTGAAATTGGCAATTAACATTTTTTAAATTTTATACTGAATATGTTTTGATGCCATCTTTCTATGCATGACTTCAGTGTATATGTAGACACACATACTAAAACCCATTTTGGTTCTCCAGATTTAAAAAAGGTTGCACATTTCCATATGCTGAGCTACATTGTTCACCTCTTCACAAATTAATAGCCTACCATCCTCTCATTATTTTTAAACTACTCCTCGCACAAACTCTTTTGTTCTGCAACATAATCTGCAACCTTAATTGAGTTCACTTAGTTGTTATAGTACAAACATAGTGCTCCGGGCCATTTTAGAACTGGAGATGCAGTTGCTTGAATTATCAACAATGTTCAATTCAAAGTATAGGAATTATTTAAAGTCTTCAATACAATTACCTTAAAGGGTCTATCACTACGTTCGCTATTAAGTTTCCAATTAAACTTTTCAGGGAAATTGATTGTTTATAGTGCATTTGCCATTTTATAGCATAGTGAATGCCTTTTATAACAGGGCACAAAAATTGGCAGCATTAACAAGATACAAGGTATGAACAAAGCATGCTTCATTCATGGACTGGCAATAAGCCATTCTCACACAGCTTGTGGAAGTTACCTTTTAGGAGGATAACCTTCAGAATCCCCCAGATACATGCTGTCTGTGGGATTTTAGAAGTTATCTAAAAAAGTAGAGCTCTGCATTGTTATTAGTATTTATAGCTAGTTGTCATGATTCTGTTTGTCACAATAACAGGCATAACTGATAAACTAACTATATTGTATGCTGGTTTGAGGACTGAAATCACAGCCCTCTGTCATCCATGAGAGACAGAGATGTCTGCTCAGTTGCTCCACATTGATACTATGCCACTATGGCCTAAACTCAATTCTAATCCTAACTGGAGCAACAACATTAAATCAGGTGGAGAATGGTAAACCAACACTTCCACAAACTCCCCTGATCCAGTTGTTGTTAGCTTATGTACCCTCAAGCAACTAAAACTACTATTTTAGGGTTGGGGTATTTTTTCAAGATATATTCAAAGGAAGTTGCCACTGCCTTCCTCTGAGGCGGAAAGACTGTGATGTGCCCAAAGTTACATACCATTTGAATTTGCATAGCTGAGTTGAGATTTGAATAATATAATAATAAAATAATAAAACTTTATTTGTATACCGCCCTATCTCCCGGATGGGACTCAGGGCGGTTTCCAATCATAAAAACAACACAAACATGACATAGCAACATAATAACACATTATAAGCAAAGTAAAATAATACAATTATAGCAATAAATAACACGTACATGACCTGATCAATTTGAACCCTGATCTCCCAGAGTTCTAGTCCAACACTTGGATTTAAATCCATTTGTTTTGGAAAACAGGAAAACAGATATAATTCTTATACTCAAGATAAAGTGTTAGAAAATGATCTCTGAAGGAAAGGGCAGAACAAATAGAATCAGAGGCGGATTGACCTTTTTCTATATAACATCCTAATCCTACCGGGCTGTGGCTACAACAAATCACTCTGACCAAGAGGTCATGAGTTCGAGGCCAGCCCGTGCCTACGTCTGTCTCTGTCTCTGTTTTATGTTATGGCATTGAATGTTTGCCTTATATGTGCAATGTGATCCACCCTGAGTCCCCTTCGGGGTGAGAAGGGTGGAATATAAATACTGTAAATAAATAAAATAAACAATACCTAGTGAACCTGAAAGTATCTAGGCTCATATAGAACTGCATTGGATTTAATTCTGTATCTTTGTTTTCTTAATCAGTTTACATATTGTAGGCAATGGAACCCCGGTGGCGAAGTGGGTTAAAGCACTGAGCTGCTGAACTTGCAGACCGAAAGGTCCCAGGTTCAAACCCCAGGAGCGGCGTGAGCGGCCGCTGTTTGCTCCAGCTTCTGCCAACCTAGCAGTCTGAAAACATGCCAATGTGAATAGATCAATAGGTACTGCTCCGGCGGGAAGGTAACAGCGCTCCATGCAGTCATGCTGGCCACATGACCTTGGAGGTGTCTACGGACAACGCTGGCTGTTCGGCTTAGAAATGGAGATGAGCACCAACCCCCAGAGTCAGACATGACTGGAGTTAACGTCAGGGGAAAACCTTTACCTTTACCTATTGTAGGCAATAAGAAGAATAACAATTTATGTGTCTGTTAATGGTCAGACCCTGGACTATGACCTAGACTTGTGTAATTTTTAAATGATGTTTTATAGATGATGTTTTAATTATCTGTTGTAATTGTAATTTGTTTCTATAATTGTTGTATTGGCATCTAATGATTGCCGGTTGTGAAGCCGCCCTGAGTCCGCTGGGGGTGTGTGTGAGAAGGATGAATGTATGAAATAAATAAATAAATGCAGTAATTCTATCATTGACCACTTGACTTGTTTTCTTTGTTCTCGTTGAAAAAGGAAGTGGTTATTTGAATGAATTATAATCAAAAGACATACATACTAATCATATATAAATCAAATCATTAAAGCATGACTTTATACATCTTTACTCACCTGAACCACCTCCAACACTTAAAACATTTATTGTGGACTTTCCATTACCTATACTAAGAGGAAAAGAGAATGCATCTGTCAGAACAGTTGAACAGTAATCAAAAAGTACAACCTGCCTTCCCACATTTAATCTGACAGTATTAATGTTCTCTCTCTTTTTAGTTGGCCAATAAAATAAACACAGGGTAGATAGATGCAAATTAAAGAGTGGAGCTATGCAGACAGAAGCAAGCTTGGGTCTCCATACTGCAGAATTATAATAGTTTGACACTATATTAATGGGCATGACTCAATGCTATGGAATTCTGACGTGTGTGGCTTTGTAGGATCTTTACAAAGAAATCTGGTGCCAACACAAATGACAAATCCCAAGATTTCACAGAATTGAGCCTGAGGCTGTATCTTTGACTGTGTATTAAGTTACCTGTCAATTTAGAGTGTCCCTAGGAATTTTGCAGAATTTTCTAAGGCAAGAATATTCAGAAGTGTTTTGCCAATTCCTTCCTATGAAATACCATCTAAAGCATCTGGTATTCATTGGTGGTCTTTCATAATTGTGTAAATCATGAGAAAGTGTGGGTCATTATAAAAAATGATGGGTCACAATATTTGATTGTCTTGATCATGCCCGTAGCTAGGATTTTGATTGGGGGGGGGTGGGATTTGGTTTGGGGGGGGGCTGAGTCTGGGTGAGAGAGGATCTATCCTAGCAAAACTTTTGTATCATTATCCCAATACCCCATGCATATGGGATATATTGAGCATGTTGATCAGACCATGATATGAAAAAACATAACAGTTTAAATAATAAATGTAAGGCCTTCTCGTGGTCAACCCTGAGAATTTGGGGGGGGGGGGGGGCCTGAAGGCCCTCAAGCTCCCCCCCCCCCCCCCCGGCTACATGCCTGGTCTTGATGCTTAACTTATACTCTGGATGAGAGGCTATCATGGAATGATTTTGAATTGCAAGTAGGTCAAGCATGGCTGCATTTTATGATACTTTGAAGTTGTATGCTGAAGATATCATATGTAAAACAAGGTTAGATTCATAGGAGGGAGACATGACAACTGGAGAAAGGGACATCAATAACTTAAAATATGTAGATAACACCAGACTACTAGAAGAAAATACGGTAGTAAAGACTTGGAAAGATTTCTGAAGCAATAATGTGCACAAGCAGGTTTACAACTGAATATTAAGTAAACAAAAATAATAACCACACGAAGGGGGGAAAAACTCATTTTTAATATGATGCTGGAGAAGAGTTCCACAGGCTACTAAAAAAAAGAGAAATAAATAGATCCTAGGGAAAATCAAACCTGAACTTTCCTTAAAAGCTGAGATGACTAAACTGAGACAGTCATACTTTGGATACATCATGAGAAGACATGTCTTCCTAGAAAAGACAATAATGCTTGATAAGGTAGAAGATAATAGGAAAAGAAGATCCCTTTCCAAATAGATAGGAAGCCACACCCTTGAGTCTGCTACACCTAGCAGGGCTATTGGTATAAGGGTGACTTTGAGATCTCTCATTCATAGGGTCGACTTGGCAGCAGTTAACAAGTGTATCAAGCATTTATTGCACCTGAGCTATATTTCCTTGTTATGAAACTTTTAAATCTGTTATCTGCTAAGTAAATCCTTTCAAAGACAAGATTTTTGATGGGAATTGTCTATCTGATCATTCATATTTGCACTAACAAAATGCCAGGAAAGAAAAAAGGGGAAAGAGCTAAAATGAGTGGCTTGTAATTCTCCAGCAGTTCTTTCCCAATGAGTTCTGCTCCTCACACAAATACGCACACCCCTGCCATATATACAAGGTAGATTAAATGTTAGCTTTCTAATCAGATATCCGGTGCTTTTACCTGGATATTATGTCTGGCAGATTCTTCTGAATGAACTCCAGCATGCACTGATGCTCTGTTGAATTTTCAAGGAACAGACGAAAAGATTCAACATAGTGGCTGTGATCAGACAGCAAGCTCCTCATAGCCATGGCTGATTCCAAATCGCCTTTTGTGTAGGGGTGGGAGTCACAAAAAGAACAAGCAGTGTTGTTTGAGCATATTATGGATGAGTCACTGAACAGAGAAAAAATGTGATACAGATCAGTGTGAGTATTTCTGTTAGAACTGAATTAGAGCTACTTAGAAACATATAAACTACCACGTAGCATCATGCAAGTAGGTGTAATGGAGAAACACTAGCCAAAATAGCATGTCAACATTTTTTTTATCAGACTTTGCAACGAGATGTTGACTGGGAAAAAAAGACTGTTCTTTTCTTATCTTGCCAGTCAGCACAGAGCCTGAATTACAGGACCTTTGTAAATGTGGACAATGTTTGAAATTAGAGCAATATAAGTGATTGCTATCAGAACTTATTTCAGCAGCTAATTTCACTGAACCTTCAAGGTGACATTTAAGTTGGGTGGGGAGTGCAAGGTTCTTTTATTATTAAGCTAGTATTCTCTTTTACTTTACCTTGATCCTTCCTCTCTGTGGGAACTTGCATACATTGCTTCCGTTAAATAAAAATAGTGTGGGGGGTTTTCTCCCTAAAGATTTTATTATTGCTATTGTTGTTGTTGTTGCTGTTGTTGTTGTTGTTGCTATTACAAAGACTGGGTGGCTGGCTATCTGTTGGTGACATTTTGAGCTTGATGGCCCCTGGAGTTGCTCTATTATTGTTGGTGTTATTATTATACAAGGTTGGGTGTTTGACCCCTGGGGTCTTCCACTGAAATACATTGTATATAATATAATACAGAAACATTAATTGGGGCTCCACAAGAAACTTTTGTTTCAAAAAAGTCCCCATGGCTAAAAATGTTTGGGAACCCCTGCTCTAGATCCTTCAGCAACTCCAGGGATTCTTGGTTGACACTGATTTTCTGGATCTGGCACAGTCTGGCTTCAGGCCAGGGCATGGTACCGAGACAGCCTTGGTTGCCTTAGTCGATGATCTTCGCCGGGAACTGGACAGGGGGAGTGTGTCCCTGCTGGTTCTGCTGGACCTCTCAGCGGCCTTCAATACCGTCGATCACGGTATCCTTCTGGGACGCCTCGCAGGGATGGGGCTTGGAGGTACTGTTCTGCAGTGGCTCCACTCAATCCTGGAGGGTTGGTCCCAGATGGTGTCATTGGGGGACACCTGCTCGACCCCAAAACCGTTGACTTGTGGGGTCCCACAGGGCTCTGTGTTGTCTCCCATGTTGTTCAACATCTACATGAAGCCGCTGGGAGAGATCATCAAGAGTTTCGGGGTCCGGTGTCATCTGTACGCAGATGATGTCCAGCTCGTCACTCCTTCCCACCTGTCACTAAGGAGGCTGTTCAGGTCCTGAATTGGTGCATGGCTGCTGTGTCGGACTGGATGAGGGCCAACAAATTGAAATTGAATCCAGACAAGACAGAGGTCCTCCTGGTCAGTCGGAAGGCCGAACAGGGTATAGGGTTACAGCCTGTGCTGGACAGGGTCACACTCCCCCTGAAGGCCCAGGTGCGCAGTCTGGGGGTGATCCTAGACTCATCGTTGAGCCTGGAGCCCCAGGTCTCAGCGGTGGCTAGGGGAGCCTTCGCACAGTTAAAACTTGTGCTCCAGCTGCGACCGTACCTTGGGAAGCTGGACTTGGCCACGGTGGTCCACGCTCTCATTACATCCCGTTTAGACTACTGCAACACACTCTACGTGGGGCTGCCTTTGAAGACTGTTCGGAAGCTTCAATTAGTCCAACGGGAAGCTGCCAGGTTAATAACTGGAGCGGCGTTCAGGGAGCGTACCACTCCTCTGTTACGCCAGCTCCACTGGCTGCCGATTAGCTACTGAGCACAATTCAAGGTGCTGGCTTTAGCCTATAAAGCTCTAAAAGGTTCCGGCCCAGCTTATCTGTCCAAACGTGTCTCCCGCTATGACCCACCTCGAAGCTTAAGATCATCAGATGAGGCTCTGCTCACGGTCCTGTCAGCCTCACAGGTGCGTCTGGTGGGGACAAGAGACAGGGTCTTTTCAGTAGTGGCTCCCCACCTATGGAACGCCCTCCCCAGTGAAGTCAGGCAGGCTCCCTCCCTCCTATCCTTCCGTAGGAAGGTTAAAACTTGGTTATGGGGCCAGGCTTTTGAATAATAATTGGCAGCGTTAATTATTATGTACGCTGGAACTCAATCGACAGACACAGTTTTTTTTTAACTGAACACGCCTACCTGTATTTTATAATGTGTTTTACGAATACTGATGTAAGTTAATAATAATTTTTAACTGATTTATATTGCACTGTATAATTTTTATATATGCGTTTTATTGTAAGCCGCCCTGAGTCCCCTGTTGGGTGAGAAGGGCGGGATATAAATATTGTAATAAATGCTTGACTGGTTGATTAATATAAATTAATCTGGGGAAATCACTTTGTATGACAACTGCTTCTTCAGTTTTTCTCCAGGTCTCTGGTGTTGCACCCAGTCCTTGTCTATCTACTCACTACCAATTGCACGTAGATCCTTTTATCTTCTGATTATCTTTCCTCAGATTTCTTTCCAATGGGCTTCTTAAAGTATGTGCTCCTGATACCCATAAGCATTCTGCCTCTTCTGTCCAATATGTTTTTCCCATCTAGCTTAAAGTACATTCTTCTTCCTTGACCATTTTTTCACTTAGCTCATAAGCCTATCTAGAACTGTTCTTCCTTTCTCAGCTTTCTGCTGACAGAATATATGTGTTCAGGCCCTACATGAGTTTTTCCCTCAGCTCACCTTCTCCTTGGGCCTTTTTCTCACCCAGACTGTCAGCCATCATCTTCTCTGCTTGCCTAACCCTTCCAATGCTATTCCTTAAGGTTGTCTTAAAGCCAATCTTAAAAACTGTGGCATAGACACCAAGAAATGGGAATCCCTGGCCCTTGAGTGCTCTAACTAGAGGGCCACTGTGACCAGCAGTGCTTCAGAATTCGAAGAGGCTCAAATGGAGGGCTTAAGGGAAAAATGTGCCAAGAGGAAGCACACCAAACCAACCCTGACCAGGACCACCTTCTATTAGGAAACCAATGTCCTCACTGTGGAAGAACATGTGGGTCAAGAATAGGTCTCTTCAGCCACCTACGCATCCACTGCCAAGACACTACACTTGGAGGGCCATCTTCCTCAGGATACAAGGGATTGCCTAAGTAAAGTAATTCCTGAACCAATATTCTCCTTGCCAGCACAGAGAATTGCAGTGAAAACAGCACTTAACAACATCACAGCATCCAACAAATGCTACAGTCAGTGAAGGACAAGAGGGATCCTCCCACCATAGGGACCACCAAACGCAGCGCCCAAACCCAAATCAAAGAACATGAAAGGCACTGCAGACTAACTCAACCAGAGAAATCAGCCATAGCAGAGCACTTGATGAACCAACCTGGACACAGTATATTATTTGAGAACACAGAAATGCTTGACCACTCCAACAACGATCATGTCAGACTACACAGAGAAGCCACTGAAATTCACAAGCATGTGGACAACTTCAACAGAAAGGAGGAAACCATGAAAATGAACAAAATCTGACTACCAGTATTAAAAAACTCAAAAATCAGAAGCAACACTCTGAAAACAGAGGTGTTCCAGACATGGGAACCAGGAGCAGCTAATGACTCTGAACAAAAGATGACCCCAGGCAGGAAGAAGCCAGGAGATGAAGCTATTCAATGCTAATTAAGGTGATTAACTACAACATTCACACTGGCCTCCAACTGACAAAGAGTTCTTCTCGCACCCTGGACTTTCCACAGATATATATAAACCTTCCTTGCTTAGTTTCTCCATACCTCACACCTCTGAGGATGTGGGCGAAACGTCAGCAGACAATACTTCTAGAACATGGCCACACAGCCCGGAAAACATACAACAACCCAACATCACAGCAGTTTGTATCGTTAATCTCAAAGATCCCACTTTTCAATTTTGACATTTCCCAAGCCAAGATTTCTTAAAGAATTTGAACCACACTCAACAAATTAGCACAACATTATATCCTATTCTGAAACCTCCCATAGTTTGCAGAGGCTTATCGACAACCTGACAGCCAGCATTCATACAAATGGGCCAAGGGATAATTGGAAAAGTGGGGTGATTGCTTGGTTTGGTGGAAGGGAGAAACTACCAGGATTGACCTAACACTATCAGCATAATTGATGTTTGCTTTTTAGAGATAATGATGGTGTTTACACTGGATAAATGTACACTTTGACTAGGTTCACATAAGAATTATTTCTCCTTGTTAAGCAAGGCGTTTGGAACTCCCAAAAAGTCAAATACAAACCAGGAGTCATGTATCTGACAAGTTATTGATAGATCTCATGTTTTTGTGGTCCCAGTCCCCAGGTGGACTGGTCCTGCAGTGGTTGCTATTCTCACTTTGAGGTGATGCAATGAGCTTGTTTTGTCATGAAGTTTACAGAATTATCCTTAGATAAATACACAGTATGGCCCCTGTACCTATGATGGATATGTTCCCAGACTTTGAGTGGATACACAAAACTTCAGATAAAAGTGAACCCTATCAAAATGGATTTATTATTAAGAACACTATATAGTTGTGCTGGAGTAGCTAGACAATTCCCACAGATGACATTTTTTCCCCAAATGTAGACATAAAACCATGGATACGAGCCCCATGGATACCACACCATCTTGAAGTTTAATACATAGAATTGAGGCAACAGCAAGAGGGTCTGCATGTACATTATTACTATAAAACTGTACAGGAGACATTCAAACTTTATATAATTTCCTTAAGATGTTGATTTTTGTGAGATCAAGGATAGAAAAAATACACAGGTTAAAGACAATGGCAAGCACAATAGAAACCAAGTGTGATTGAAATATTCAGCGCAGCTCTTGGCATTGGCACTGCCAACATTTACACATCCTTTTGCTCAAAGCAGCTACCTTGGTCTTGTGGAGATAACTGAGAAAATTCAAATCACTTGACATTTGAGATGTTTTACATTCCCTGGCCATTAACATCTGAAAAGAACATGAAGCTTTTCCAATGGCAAGTCGTGAAATATTAAAGTTTTAACTCTATCCAATATTTGGTACCGATCCTGTGTATTGAACACAGTGAAACTTACTCCTGAATTAGATTGCGTGTAACAGTTTTATTTATAGATACCATGTAGTATCAAATAAGCTTTCTGTGAAAATGCAAATAAATTCTTCATCAGCATTCCTTTATAACAAGGATGGTAATGTAATTTATGTTATTTGTTGTTGAATGAAATATATTCAGTGAAGGAGAGCAGAGAAAATTGTGGGGATTTTTTTGTCTATACCAGACAGCATAGTTCTGAGCAATGGCGTGCAAAAATGTAACTTTTCCAAGCTCTGCATTGTGGAATTTTGTGCAGTCTGGGCCTATAAATATTTGCATTGATGTAATCCTCTCTCTGAGTTTAGTAAAGTTTATTCACAAGAATTGCAGTCCTTATCTTTAGACTTTTTCAGGGCACTCTTCTAAAAGGGACAGTCTTTCTTTCAAAATTGAAACAATTTTGCAATCATATAAATAGAACTGCTTACATTTCGTTCATCATAGAAGTAGATCTTAAATTGGACTTCCACTCTCACTTTTATGGGTAAAATCTGATTTCAAAACAGTGTATTTGGGCTGTAATCCTCTGTCCATTTATCAGGGAATAGGCTCCACCGAACATAGAGGGACTTACTTCTGTGTAAACATGAATCGGATTGCTTTATTTGGAAATTTGAAACCACAATACAACAGAGAGGGAACAGTTACAAGGCAAAATTGCTGATTTCAAATAGCCACGGATGATTTACATTTTTCCCCCCTCCAAGGATATAATTTTTAAAAAATGATACTTACGTGTAAATGTCTCTGCTTTGAGGAAGTGCTAGTTTCAATCTGTGAGAACCAAGGTTCAGGAAGTGCATTCTTACTCAAACAAAGTACATTTTTACAGGCTGCAATCTTTCTCCACCCACCAAATCAGTGCCTTGGCAAGCAGTGTGCATTCCTGCTCCAGAAAAAAAGGAAGAGAAATCCCTGGCAGATGGATCAGTCTCAAATGGATTGAAAACACCAAGCTGTCCCCTGCCTTTAAATCTGAAATGGCTCATATTCACAGGCACAATGCGTGGAGAGAATTCAGTTGTGGGCATTTCATTTTAAAAGAGCAGTGCTTACTTTCATAAGAGCATATTATTATTGTTATTATTATTGACACAAAGACATAGTATGACACAGTAAATGAGATATATATGCTGGATTTCATATTAAAAAATCACAAGTCGAACACTTCCCAAGTGTTTAGGACTGTGTAATGTATTTTCAGATTATGTGTGCAGATTCCAGTAAGGTGGCCTTTTGCAGTTGACAGATCGTGATTTTTTCAACGTGTATTGTTTCCAAATGTCGGCTGAGATCTTTTGGCATGGCACCCAGTGTGCTGATTACCACCGGGACCACCTGTACTGGTTTATGCCAGAGCCGTTTGTGCTGTTTATGCTGTTCGATCTTGAGGTCCTGATAACGGGTTTTTCCTGTTGTTTTTCATCAATTCGACTGTCACCTGATATGGCGACATCAATGGTATGGCGACACCCCCTCGATGGGTGCCACCTTCATGTGGTGGGGGGGGGCTTAACTGCTCCAAGGATACTGAGAGCTGTGTTGACAGTAGTGTAACTAACGGCAGGTCCAACCAAGTCAGAGAGGTCTCAGTTGAGGAGAGCACCTAACCCATTAGTATTATGGAGAAACAAACCAAAACAAAGTCTATACTGGTTTGGTCGTTGCCCATGATAAAAATGACCACAGTGGATGCTGCTGATTCTGGACATCCATTGACAAGTGGGCTACAGAATCAAAATACAAATGAACAGTCTCAGAAGCAGCAGAAATATACAATGCCAGATAACTGCACTATTATTATTATTATTATTATTATTATTATTATTATTATTATTATTATTATTATTTGAAACATAACAAGTTGAGTCCACAGTAGACACTCTGCTGGCTGTTGTACTAGATCACACGTCGGACACTTCCCAAGTGACTGTGTGATGTATTGGTGAATAATGTGTGCAGATGCCAGTAAGGTGGCCTTTTGCAGCTGGCAGGTGGTAATTTTGTCAGCGCCAATTGTGTTTAAGTGCAGGCCAAGGTCTTTAGGCACTGCACCCAGTGTGCCGACCACCACTAGGACCACCTTGACTGGCTTGCAGAGTCTTTGCAATTCAATCTTTAAATCCTCATATCGTGCCAGCTTTTCCAGTTGTTTCTCCTCAGTCCTGCTGTCACCTGGGATTGCAACATTGACAATCCATACTTTGTTTTTTAACACAATCATGTGGTCAAGAGTATTGTGCTCCAAAACCCTGTCTGTCTGAATTCAGAAGTCCCAGAGTAGCTTGACATGTTCATTCTCTGTAACTTTTTCCGGCTTGTGATCCCACCAGTTCTTTGTCGCAGGCAGATGGTATTTGTGGCTTGTTGTTGTTGTTGTTGTTGTTGTTGTTGTTGTTGTTATTATTATTATTATTATTATTATTATTATTATTAGATACACAACAAGATTAGTACACAGCAAACAAGATCACTATGCTGGCTTCTGTATTGGATCAACATCATCATCATCATCATCATCATCATCATCATCATCATCATCATCATCATCATCATCGTGTTGCTGAAGGTTTTCATGGCCAGAATCACAGATTTGTTGTGTGTTTTCCAGGCTGTATGGCCATGTTCTAGAAGTATTCTCTCCTGACGTTTTGCCCACATCTATGGCAGGCATCCTCAGAGGTTGTGAGGTATATTGTTGTAAAGTATAAAAAATGGATTATTATTATTCATTTTGTAAAATGTTTCTGTCCAGGCAATAATAAAATTAAAACACATAAGAATATGCATGCAGTTACTGAAGTGCTGTGGAAACTCTTGAGATTAAGGGACCAGCACTGATTTACATCTGTCAAGACTCCACAACAGCAGTCCAACACTCACACCCAACCAGAGCTTTCCTCCCATGTGGATGCCACTTTTATGCAAGCTGCTCCTCAATGTGATTTAGTTTAGGATCTCCATGGTTACCATGCCACTTGGGTTTAGTTTTTGGTGCTCTCATTGTGATATCTTCGCTATTCTCAATGGGAAACAACATCCTGATAGTTCCTTGCACCACTGCTTCTCTGAGTATTGCAGGGAAGCTTACAAAATCTGGTTTCATTGCAGGAAAAACACCTGTAATTGAAGTATTCATTATTACTGTTTAAACTGGGAGTGGGAAGTCTGTAGTTCTCAGGAGTCAAGTTAGATATGGTATGGTCCATTTTTTTAAATCCCTGTAAGTGATCAATTTAGACTTCTATAGGATCTCTTCGTATTCAGCTGCCTGCTGCATGAGGAGGAAGAGGAAGGGAGAAATTAGATGGAAGCATGTGATAAGATTTTTTTTTTCCGTGTCAGGAGCGACTTGAGAAATGCAAGTTGCTTCTGCTATGAGAGAATTGGCCGCCTGCAAGGACATTTCCTAGGGGATGCCCAGATGTTTTGATGTTTTTACCATCCTTGTGGGAGGCCTCTCTCATGTCCCCGCATGGGAAGCTGGAGCTGATAGAGGAAGCTCATCTGCGCTCTCCCAAGGTTGGATTTGAACTGGCAACCTTCAAGTCAGCAACCCAAACTTCAAGTCATCAGTCTTGCTGGCACAAGGGTTTGACCCACTGCATCACCGGGGGCTCCTGTAATAAGATGTCAGACAAAGAAAGAATGCCAAATTCTTACTTTTACCTCAAACTCACTCCTCCTTGGCAATGAGTTTGTCTACATCAGCTCTTGACATCAAAATGGAGTAAAATCTTGATTTTGCAGATCCAGATTTCCGTAGAGCACCAGCTCCTCATGTCTGCAAGGAACAGGAGTAGTTCAGCAGAATTTCTAAAGCCAAAGTCTTCTCTCTGCTCATGCAATGCAAGGTATCAGCCAAAGTTATCTGCTTGTCAGTGTAAATAATCAAGAAGACTGGAAAGGCATTTAGTCATGTTCGGTATTGACATCTTGCTTGTATAGTCTAAGGCAGGCATTCTCAAACGTTTCCAGCTGCAAAGACCTTTTTGAAGCAAAACTTTCCCATGGAGCCCCAAGAAATGTTTATATATTATACATTATTGTATTTACACGATTTTAATGCTCACCTTTTTGGACTAAATTACTTTCCCAAAATTAAGGTGCACATTAGATTCACATCATATGGTAAATACTTTTTGAGTTTCAGGGTTTTGAAAATTGAGGTGTGCATTAGATTCAATGGCTCACTTGACTCGAGTAAATATGGATAATGCACACACACATACACACACATATATCAGGCATGGGTAAACTTTTTTAATGCATTGTTTTTTAAAATTTGACAGACGGGTCAGGCCATGGAAGGATGGAAAGTGTTTGTGTGAACTAACTGGGGAAAAATGAACAAATTCCTGTGCACACTGCATATATCTCATTTGTAGTCCCAAAAAAGGGAAGGAAGGAAGGAAGGAAGGAAGGAAGGAAGGAAGGAAGGAAGGAAGGAAGGATAATACAATATTTGAAATGAAGAACAATTTTAATCAACAGTATTTCAGTGGAAGAATCCAGGGGCCATCCAGTCCAACCCCCTTCTGCCATGCAGGAAAAGCACAATCAAAACACCCCCAACAGATGGCCACACAGCCTTTGTAATAGTAACAGCAGCAGCAGCAGAAAACCCAGCGGCCATTGAGTTCAACTCCCTTCTTCCATGCAGGAAAAGCACAATCAAAGCATTCCCCTGAGCGGTGAAAGGAAAATAGGGTTTTGAAAACAAGCAAGGTGAGGGGGAAAGGACCTGGGTGGCAGGAATGGTGAGGAAAAAGGCTTTTTGGCAGCTAGAGAGGTGGGGAGAAGGCTTTTGATGGTGATGGAGGGGAGGGGGAGGAGAAAAAAGGGGATGGAATAATAATAATAATAATAATAATAATAATAATAATAATAATAATAATAATAATAATAATAATAATAATTGTGCGGTTTTCTGGCATTGTGTATTTCTGCCGCTTCTGTGACTGTTCATTTGGGGTTTGGTGATTCCGTAGCCCACTTGTCAATGGATGTCCAGAATCAGCAGCATCCACCGCGGTCCTTTTTATCCTGGGCGACGACCAGTATAGACTTCGTTTGGGTTTGTTTCTCCATAATGCTAATGGGTTAGGTGCTCTTAGTTCTGCTCCTCAGCTGAGGCCTCTCTGGCTTGGTTGGACCTACCGGTAGTTACACTACCGCCAGCACAGCCCTCAGTCATCATTGGAGCAGTTAAGCCCCCCCCACCACGTCAAGGTGGCACCTGCGGCATATCTGGGCATATTACAGCTGGACAACATCAAGCATGAACATGTGAAAACTGTGGTCAGTAAAGAATACACACAAAGGGTCAGAAAAATTCTCAAAAGCAAGCTCAATGGAGGCAACACCATCAAGGCCATAAACACCTGGGCCATACCTGTCATAAGATATACTGCTGGCATTATAAACTGGACACAGATGGAACTGGACAATTTGGACAGAAAAACAAGAAAACTCATGACCATTCATCATTCACTGCACCCTCGCAGTGATGTTGACCGGCTGTATCTGCCTAGAAGATCAGGGGGCAGAGGACTCTTGCAAGTAAAACAAGCAGTCAAAGAAGAAGAACATGCCCTGGCAGAATATGTAAAACAAAGTGAAGAACCTGCTTTGATTGAAGTCAAAAATCAGAAACTCCTCAAAGCAGAGCAGACAAAAAACCAGTACAAGAAAACCGCACTACAAACTAGAGCTGACAGCTGGCACAACAAAACACTGCATGGAAAGTTCCTTGACAAAATTGAAGGAAAAGCTGATAAAGAGAAGACCTGGCTCTGGCTCACGAATGGGACCCTGAAGAAGGAGACAGAAGGCCTGATCCTTGCAGCCCAGGAGCAAGCCATCAGAACAAATGCAATCAAGGCCAAGATCGAAAAATCAGCTGATGACCCAAAGTGCAGACTGTGCAAGGAAACCGATGAAACCATTGATCATATCCTCAGCTGCTGTAAGAAAATTGCACAGACAGACTACAAACAGAGGCACAACTATGTGGCCCAAATGATTCATTGGAACCTATGCCTCAAGTATCACCTCCCTGCAGTTAAGAACTGGTGGGATCACAAACCTGCAAAGGTTGTGGAAAATGAACACGCAAAGATACTGTGGGACTTCCGAATCCAGACTGACAAAGTTCTGGAACACAACACACCAGACATCACAGTTGTGGAAAAGAACAAGGTTTGGATCATTGATGTTGCCATCCCAGGTGACAGTCGCATTGAAGAAAAACAACAGGAAAAACTCAGCCGCTATCAGGACCTCAAGATTGAACTTCAAAGACTCTGGCAGAAACCAGTGCAGGTGGTCCCAGTGGTGATGGGCACACTGGGTGCCGTGCCAAAAGATCTCAGCCGGCATTTGGAAACAATAGACATTGACAAAATTACGATCTGCCAGCTGCAAAAGGCCACCTTACTGGGATCTGCACGCATCATCCGAAAATACATCACACAGTCCTAGACACTTGGGAAGTGTTCGACTTGTGATTTTGTGAAACGAAATCCAGCATATCTATCTTGTTTGCTGTGTCATACAACGTCGTTGTGTCAATAATAATAATAATAATAATAATAATAATAATAATAGTGCGGTTTTCTGGCATTGTATATTTCTGCCACTTCTGTGACTGTTCATTTGTATTTTGATTCCATAGCCCACTTGTCGATGGATGTCCAGAATCAGCAGCATCCACCGCGGTCCTTTTTATCCTGAACTGAAGGCCTGGTGGTGTCGGCAGGTTTTTGAGTAATTACATTGGAATACCGCCGATTTCTGGGCCTGAATATATTGCACAAAATTTCCCTAGCCTAAAATGATACATTTTAATATATTGGGTTTATGGTTCCCGCCCCCTTGATCTGGTCATGTAAGTGTGATTTATTGTTATAATTGTATTATTTTACCTTGTTTAATAATGTGTGTTATGTCGTTATGTAATGTTGTGTTGCTTTAATGACTGTAAACCGCCCTGAGTCCCATCCGGGAGATAGGGCGGTATATAAATAAAGTTTTATTATTATTATTATATTATCCTGGGCGACGACCGAGCCAGTATAGACTTCCTTTTGGTTTGATTCTCCATAATGCTAATGGGTTAGGTGCTCTTAGTTCCACTCCTCAGCTGAGGCCTCTCTGGCTTGGTTGGACCTGCCGGTAGTTACACTACCGCCAGCACAGCTCTTAGTCATCATTGGAGTAGTTAAGCCCTCCCACCACGGCAAGGTGGCACCTTTTCCACAGTTGTGGAAAAGAAAAAGGTTTGGATCATTGATGTTGCCATCCCAGATGACAGTCGCATTGACGAAAAACAACAGGAAAAACTCAGCCGCTATCAGGACCTCAAGATTGAACTTCAAAGACTCTAGCAGAAACCAGTGCAGGTGGTCCCGGTGGTGATCGGCGCATTGGGTGCCGTGCCAAAAGATCTCAGCCGGCATTTGGAAACAATAGACATTGACAAAATTACGATCTGCCAGCTGCAAAAGGCCACCTTACTGGGATCTGCACGCATCATCCGAAAATACATCACACAGTCCTAGACACTTGGGAAGTGTTCGACTTGTGATTTTGTGAAACGAAATCCAGCATATCTATCTTGTTTGCTGTGTCATACAACGTCGTTGTGTCAATAATAATAATAATAATAATAATAATAATAATAATAATAATAGTGCGGTTTTCTGGCATTGTATATTTCTGCCACTTCTGTGACTGTTCATTTGTATTTTGATTCCATAGCCCACTTGTCGATGGATGTCCAGAATCAGCAGCATCCACCGCGGTCCTTTTTATCCTGAACTGAAGGCCTGGTGGTGTCGGCAGGTTTTTGAGTAATTACATTGGAATACCGCCGATTTCTGGGCCTGAATATATTGCACAAAATTTCCCTAGCCTAAAATGATACATTTTAATATATTGGGTTTATGGTTCCCGCCCCCTTGATCTGGTCATGTAAGTGTGATTTATTGTTATAATTGTATTATTTTACCTTGTTTAATAATGTGTGTTATGTCGTTATGTAATGTTGTGTTGCTTTAATGACTGTAAACCGCCCTGAGTCCCATCCGGGAGATAGGGCGGTATATAAATAAAGTTTTATTATTATTATTATATTATCCTGGGCGACGACCGAGCCAGTATAGACTTCCTTTTGGTTTGATTCTCCATAATGCTAATGGGTTAGGTGCTCTTAGTTCCACTCCTCAGCTGAGGCCTCTCTGGCTTGGTTGGACCTGCCGGTAGTTACACTACCGCCAGCACAGCTCTTAGTCATCATTGGAGTAGTTAAGCCCTCCCACCACGGCAAGGTGGCACCTTTTCCACAGTTGTGGAAAAGAAAAAGGTTTGGATCATTGATGTTGCCATCCCAGATGACAGTCGCATTGACGAAAAACAACAGGAAAAACTCAGCCGCTATCAGGACCTCAAGATTGAACTTCAAAGACTCTAGCAGAAACCAGTGCAGGTGGTCCCGGTGGTGTTCGGCGCATTGGGTGCCGTGCCAAAAGATCTCAGCCAGCATTTGGAAACAATAGACATTGACAAAATTATGATCTGCCAACTGCAAAAGGCCACTCTACTGGGATCTGCGCACATCATCTGAAAATACATCACATAGTCCTAGACACTTGGGAAGTGTTCAACTTGTGATTTTGTGAAACTAAATACAGCATATCTATCTTGTTTGCTGTGTCTAATAATAATAATAATAATAATAATAATAATAATAATAATAATAATAATAATAATAATAATAATAACTTTACAGTGTTCCCTCACTTTTGCGGGGATTAGGTTCCAGGACCACCTGCAATAAGTGAAAATCCGCATAGTAGGGAAACTATATTTATTTTAATATTTATACATTATTTTAGTAGTTATACACTGTTATAAGTCTTTATCAACCAATCATGTGTTGGTAAATTGCCTCCTTCTCCTCCTGTTGCTGCTTAGGCTCCTTTTCTCTCCCTTTGGCTTCTCCTTCCTCCCTTCCCTAAAGTGTAAATTGTAATTTTTTATGATTTATAATAGTCTTTTAGAGTTTACTGAAAAACTGCAAAACAGTGAATCCGCGAAAAGTAAACCGCGAAGTAGTGAGGGAACACTGTATTCTTATATCTCGCCCCATCTCCCTGAAGGGACTTGGGGTGGCTTACATAGGGACCAAGCCCAGTAAAACAAAGTTAAAATATATCACCAGAAAATGCATTTGCATTACAATGAATTAAACACATAAAACATAAAAACATCATAAAATCATAAGCTCATCAACAACCAGTAACCAGCAGCTGAGCACAGTGGGCGTGTTCAGAGCAGAAAGGGCAGGGCTTGTGCAACATACTACAAGAAGTCTAAAACTGATAAGAAATATGCATAAAGATGTTTTGATTCTGATTTTTCTTTATTGTTGGATTGTATACAATGTGATATGTCTGGGATACTGTAAAATGAGGAAAGAATGTATACTTATACATTTTGAATTATAAATTAATAATAATATTGATAATAAAACATGTATAGGTAGATGAAGGGTGTGTAGTGGAGAGATGTATAGTGAAGTTGTAATGGAAAAGTTAAAAGACTGGTGGGAAATATGCTTGGGGATGTTCTTGATTTTTTTTTTTTTTTTTGCTGTCAGATTGTATGCAATGTGATGTGTTTGAGATATTGTAGAATGAGGAAAATGTGAGCTTGTACATTTGGATTGATAATTTTTTTTATTTTTTTTAAAAAGAACTTACTTCTGAATAGACACACATTAAATATGCAACTTATTTAGTTTTATCACATTATTAATTATTGCATAATTGTATAACAATAATAATGAACAATGAAAGTATTTTAGATATAAATATCTAAGAATATTGCGGCATAATAAAGCTGCAACTGCAGTCGAGCAAAACCTTATTGACACACATTTACTAAAGAGATAGGCACAGCCATTTCAACGGTATGTGCATATGATCATATAAAATTTATTTGTAGATGGCATGCCACTTCAGGGCACAAAATGTGTGCTTGTGTTGTCTCCAGAGGCACCACCTTACTGATGGTCTGGGCCTGAAGCAGCCTCTTTCCCATCTGCACTGTTCTTTTATGTTACTTGATTTTTCTCAAAAATAACTGAGCAGCAGTAGCTCACACAAGATGTCATTAATAGACCAAATGTCACAGGGGTATTTGAGGAGAACTTATACGTCACATTAAAAAAAATCTTTTATACATTATGTGTATTAATTACAGAAAACGCTTTGGAGTTTGTTTTTTTAATTATTTTGGAATACCTATGTTTCCATATGTATACATAGTGAGATATCTTGGAGATGCGATCCACGTTTAAACACTGAATTCATGTAAGTTTCATATCCACCTTATCCAAATAGTCTGAAGGTAACTTTGTAAACAATATTTTTTACTCATTTTGTACATGAATCAGAGTTTGTGTTGATTGAATCATCTGAAAGCAAAGGTGTCATTATCTCAGCCATCCGTGTACACAATTTTTCAGTGTATTTTGGATTTCAAAATTCTAGGTGGGGGATGTTCAACTATATAATCATAGCTCTAATAAAATTATGTTAGAATGACTTTAAAAATATATACATCGCACGCACAGTCATTGAAGGATTAAGAACTGCTCAAAACTCAGGTAGCTTAGGAAAAACAGTTCTATTTATGAACAGAATAAATAGATTCATCCTATATGAAATGAGCTGTTAAATACTGTTACCTGAAATGGTGAGGGGAAACGTCATTTCATGTAATTTAAAATGCTCTAGTGATCCCAAACCCACTGAAAGAACTTTACTATGAGAATGTGAGACTTTCCAGCTCATTTGATTTCTATCCTTAAGCTGCAAATCCTAAGATTCTACAAGATGGAAAAAGCTATTCTTTGAATTACTGTGCTGCAATTTTTTATAGTAAAAGCACCCCTGTACAGAGCGGCTGGCCAGTTCCAGTTTTCAATTTACATATAACATTTTAATGTTCCCCATAACTTAACAGTTCATGGGCCAGGTCACAATAATAGCAATAGGAGTGGATAAGAAAGTTTGATGTACCCTTTCCTACTGCTATGCTTTACATTCTGTTTTTCAGCCATTCTCTTTTTATCTCTCTATCTAGTTCACTACTGGTATCACAGCCCAAAAGAAAGTAAAGAACCTGGGAAGGGAGACTTTTTATGGCTAAAGAAATCCCTTTATAGGAGAACAGAGTGGATTTATGAAATATTCCACCAATGTTATCCCTTAGGGCCATAGCCGGGCCCGGGGGGGGGGGGGGGCGGTGTTAAAAGTTTTTTAAAACCCTGAAAGGTGTCACGTTAAAAAAAGCCTGGTTTAATCATAAATTGGTTAACCAGTTAAAATTCATAAGTAAACTAGGGCTTTTTAAAGTACTAACTTCTGTCTGCTTGATCATTGCCCTCCTATTCTTGTCATCACAGCAAGTATTATTGTCTTTTCTAGTAAGCCATGGCTTCTCATGATATGGCCAAAGTACAACAGTCTCAGTTTAGTCATCTTGGCTTCTAGGGAGAACTCAGATTTGATTTGCTCTTGGGCCCATTTATTCATCTTTTAAGTAGTGCACAATCTATATATGATAGAGTGATGGCATCATCTTTTAAGTAGTGCACAATCTATATATGATAGAGTGATGGCATCACGGCGACCCACAAAACAACAAAACTACAGGCCCTCCAACCTCGAAATTTGACAACACAACCCATCATCCACGCCTCTAGGTTAATACAACAAAAAGAAAAGAAAAATAAAGTCCTAATTAGAGAGAGAGGAATAATTGCTTTTATCCAATTGCTGCCAGTTAGAAGGCTAAGCTCCTCCAATTTGGTCTCCTAGCAACCCAATAAAAAATAATAATAAACACTAAAAATTAATACAATAAAATACTATAATAACAGAAAATAACTAAAAATAATACAAGAAAATAATAAAATATAATAAATAAAAATATAACTTACAATAAAATTAATAAAAAAATTGCAAATAACGTCAAATAAAAATTACACAACAATTTTTAACCAATACCACCACCACTTTGCCACAGCAACGCGTGGCCGGGCACAGCTAGTATCCATATAACTTTTTTCCAGCATCATATTTGCCCACAGATGCAACTAATAGGGTTTCTGTTATAACCTTTTTGCTACTTATTTCAATCTACCTCTGTGCCATTGTAGGCATTCTCCACGTATCATTAATTTGTTCAAGTGCCATATCCTTTTCTAGGAAAGTGCCTGAACTATCTCATCCTGTTCAAGCACTCCTTTGGGCAGGCTTTGAATTGGAGCTAGAGAAACACAAACAAACAGCTATTTGTTCCTTTTTAAATAAACCACAGACCAGTAACATCCCCATTATACTTGTTCACCCTTTTTTGCCTTCTTGGCTTCCTACTCAACCTCAGTTTTAATTGAAAGAGGATTAGTCTCTGTGTATTCTTCAAGTTTCAGCCATTATTGCCATTCTCACATATGTGTAAAGCTGCCTTGTTGACTATGGGCTTGCATGCAAAATCAACAGGAATATCACAGAGCAGAAATCACGTAAGCCATTTTATAAAACAAACAATAGAATTGTTGCTACGCGATGTTTGCTTTGGGGAATGCTGAAAAAGAGAAAAAAAATTCTCTCCAGATCATTAAAATCACTGTAGTCTATATCAGTTCTGCACAGCACCCTGTTAGCAGAAAATATTCATCTTAATGCTCTTGTTTCTCTTTATCTACTAATTACTGAGATAAATAATGCATTTGACATTGAGAAATATGTATGTTTCATTGACTGCTAGTTATGGGATTGCTTCTTAGACTGGAGAGATCTTGGGATGTTAGATTATCAAATCATCCAACATTTCAGGACAAACAACATCAGAATAGGGTCAAATTGGGGAAAGGAAGACCACGCAAGCCAGGAGAGGCTGAAGTAGCAGTTTGCTTTTGTTGGAGCCTACTGGGAAGGTCAAGGCCTGTATCTGTGAAAAAAGGACAGTTGGAGATTTGAGCTACTTTGATCAAACATGTACCTTAGGATCTCATCATACAAGGTGTTGTCGAAGGCTTTCATGGCCAGGATCACAGGGTTGTTGTATGTTTTCTGGCCTGTATGGCCGTGTTCTAGAAGTATTCTCTTCTGACGCTTTGCCCACATCTATGGCAGACATCCTCAGAGGTTGTGAGGTATGGAGAAACTAAGCAAGGAAGGTTTATATATATCTGTGGAAAGCACAGGGTGAGAGAAGAACTCTTGTCAGTTAGAGGCCAGTGTGAATGTTGTAGTTAATCACCTTAATTAGTATTGAATAGCTTGATCTCCTGGCTTCTTCCTGCCTGGGGGCATCCTTTGTTCAGAGTCGTTGGCTGCCCCTGGTTCCCTCATCATACAAGCATTTTTTAGCATCCTAGGACACCTCTGCCCTAGTTGAAAGATGGTTGGGCATGTAGCCCATCACACAACATTCCTCAACTTCCAGCGGAGGCCCCACTCCCAACAAGCATTGAAGCATCCAAGGATGCTTTTTCATCAATTTGGGAAGGCTCCCATGTAGTGCTGGGTCCAATGGAGCCAGCAGACTTCTGCTCCGGCTGGGTGACACTATCACCATGTGATGGGAGAAGCATCACTGCACTGGAGTGGTGCACAAGGCCCTGCGTGCCTGCCGTTTCACCACACTTGATGGTGAAACAGCACTGGGCCAGGGTGTGTGTGTGTGTGTGTGTGTGATAAGATCAATGAAATATTTGATGATTTGAGAAGCCTGATCTACACCTATCTCATTGGACTTATCAGTTGACTATTCATTATTTCCTGTTGTCCCAAGTAGTTTACAAATATGTTACATAAAAAGAAACTCTAGAGAGAGTTGAATTGAAATGTCAAAGACTGAAATTTCTACCGCATAGTAAGATTGTGACTACAGCCAAATGTAAAGATGCTGGTTTTATAATTCTGCTAGTTTTATGATTGCATTTTGAGAACATTGCTGACAATTTTATATTATAAAGCATTATTTCGTATCAAAAGCAGTGCATATTAGACATAATCGTTAGCAATCGTCTTGATAAAGATCTTTGGTGTTCCTTTGTGAAGGAAAAAAACACACTTCCAATTTAAAATGTTTAAAAACAATGCTTTTGGGTTTCAAAAGATTAGGTGTTTACAAGAAACATTGCCATGAATTTTGCATCAATGAATTTCATCACCCATGGTTTGAAAATAATTTTTAAAAATCCAAAAAAGCAAACATTGCATGATTTGATATAAGGGAGACCATTTTACTGCACAATATAATGGGACTTAGCAGCTGCTATTAGCTCCAGCTTCTGCCAACCTAGCAGTTCGAAAACATGCCAATGTGAGTAGATCAATAGGTACTGCTCCGGCGGGAAGGTAACGACACTCTATGCCAGGGGTCCCCAAACTAAGGCCCGGGGGCCGGATGCGGCCCTCCAAGGTAATTTACCTGGCCCCCGCCCTCATTTATAATATAATATTTTTATGTCAGTTTTAATAATATAATATATAGTATATACATATAATATTGATAAGAATATTATCATTTTATACAATATAATACTAACAATAATACCATATAATAATATTAATTATACATTATATATTGCATATAATATTACAGTATAGTGGTATAGTTCAATATAGTACAATGCTAATATTGTGCTATGCTAATAATATAATATATTGTATGTAAATACAGCTGCTCTGAGTTCCCTTCGGGGTGAGAAGGGTGGGATATAAATGTAGTAAATAAATGTAGTAAATGAATGAATAAATAATTTGGACTTAGGCTCGCCCAAAGTCTGAAATGACTTGAAGACACACAACAACAACAATCCTAATTAACCTGACTATCTCATTGGCCAGAAGCAGGCCCACACTTCCTATTGAAATCCTGATAGGTTTATGTTGGTTAAAATTATTTTCATTTTTAAATATTGTATTGGTCTTTCATTGTTATTGTTGTTGTTTTGCACTACAAATAAGACATGTGCAGTGTGCATAGGAATTTGCTCGGTTTTTTCCCCCAAATGATAATTCGGCCCCTCAACAGTCTGAAGGATTGTGGACCGGCGCTCGGCTTTAAAAGTTTGAGGACCCCTGCTCTATGCAGTCATGCCGGCCACATGACCTTGGAGGTGTCTACGGACAACACCGGCTCTTCAGCTTAGAAATAGAGATGAGCACAAACCCTAGAGTCAGACATGACTGGACTTAACGTCAGGGGAAAACCTTTACCTTTTAGCATCCACAGAATGTGGTATCTATAGGGGCCCTGGAACTAAATACCAGTGCATGCCAAGGGCCCACTCCAAAGTAAATTTTAAAAGGTATAATTAATTAAAGTGGCTGTTGTTGTTGTTGAAAGACTTTCAAAACTAAACTTTGCACAAATTCCTGAACTAAACGAAAGATCACATTAAGTTCAGAACATTTCATTCACATTTCTCGTCTTAAAATAATTCATTGTCCTGTTTTCTTTTAAAATATGAAAGGCATGTATTAAGATGTTCAAACGCCATTGTTACCATTCCTCTAAAGAAAAGGGACAAACAGAATAAGAAGCATAATTTTAGGATTCCACTGCAGAGATTCTGAGCTTAATTTTTTTCATTCAAAACTATTCACTTATACATGTGCAAAGGAAGGGTTTTAGACAGCTGCAGAATTTTAGAAAATTCTTTGTAAAAGGCTTATTTTTATAGGGTTTCGTTTTGATCAAGAAATGAATACAAAGTGGGCCTGTAGAGAATTCAGATAACTCATTAGCATCCTCTTCTCCCCAATTCCCTTTATGATATATTGCCTGTTGTCAATTATATTTTATTCCTCACTTGTGAAAAATGCCTCCGTCTGTTTTACTCTCATCTGCATTAGAGGTGTGCTTAACATCTGTAGTTATGAGAAAATGAGAGGAAAAAACAGTACTGAAGGGGGGGAAAAACAGAGAATATGATTCCTAGTTTTCGTTTGACTAACAGAATTACTAGTTATGCATATGAGACAAAAAGCCTTGGAAAGTCCATTTATGGGACCTTCTTTCTTTAGCATCTGAAAACCAGTTGTCCCTGGAAAACTCATAAAGAGGGCATCTTGCAGAGAAAGATTTTTTGCTACCGGGATCTGCTGCTCAAAGGTACACTGCATTCTTTTTTGAACCAAATATACTTGAAAACCTTTCTCAACAAGCTTCCAACATAAAATATACCTTGTAGAAAAAATAATTGCCAATACCATAAAACCATTGTGTGTATGTGCTTATGTATGCCTTCAGTACACTTGACAATGGATGGTGACCTTGTTGAGGTCACAGAGTTTTCTTTTGCAAAAAATACTCAGAATTGGTTTTACCACTTCCTTCCTCTGAAATATAGTCTACAGCACTTGGTATTAATTTGGCAACTAATCAGGACTGATCCTATTTAATTTCCAGAATTAGACAGGATCTCATGCCTTTAGGGTATTTAAATCTTGAAAATCACTATGTAAACCCTAATTCATCACCAATCAATCAAAACCAGCAACAAAATGAACATAAAATAAGTCCAGTAAAAGCGCTACACAAACTATTACAAGTAGAGAGATATAAAAATTAAACACTTCAGTAAAATACTAAGGGAAAGAAATTGAAACAATTATTTCAGTTTTTCTTAAAGGTCCAAAGACATAGGACCAACTATACTTCAGTTGGCAGTGCATAGCATTCTGCAAAAAATGCTTTCTTTTTTTTATAGACAAGCATGGTTTTCATTCAACCTCATCACAATGAGAGGGGAAAGCATGGGTGATCATTGCTTTAAGAGTAGAGAATCGTCCCTCTTATATAATCAGCAGTCCCATCTCAAGTTCCGCCTCTATATCACACTCACAGGTGGCAATACATTCATCTTACATACATCACAAGGTCGGTATTACTTTTTGTTTTTAATCAGGAGAAACAACAATAGCTGAAAACCAAAGAAATCCCTTTTTATGGTTTATAATATTATTTTTGTGTTTATTAAAAAAACTGCAAAACAGCAAACCACGAAGTAGCAAGGGAACACTGTAGAAAAAGGTGTATCTGGGGGTAATTGCTATCTGGGTGATGCCATTCATTGCCTCATATCCTTCCCATGTAGTGATTCATCCCTCTCTCTAAATACATAATGGCCTAACTTTCCCCTTCAAACCATATCTGGCTCCTAATGCAAGTGGCTCTTAATTTATGTAGCAAAGTTACTAATCATCATCTTAAACAACCACCAAAATGGGATATTAGATAGAGCATTGAGAACCAGCATAGTTTTATGGTATGAATGTTGGACTAGCACTCGGGGAGACCAGGGTTCAGATTCTCATCATCCATGGAAATCCACTGGGTGACCTTGGGCATGTCATACACTCTCAATCTATGGAACACAATGGCAAATCTTCTCTAAATAAACCCTGCCAAGACACCCATGAAAAGTTGTTCTAAGTTAGAGTTGATGTATAGATGCAGAACTAGACATGTGGAGTACCATAAAATATAATAAAATATGCTATATAGCACAAACAATAATTTTGATGGTATTTTCCTAATGGATTCCCATTGCCTCTGGTAGTAGTAATGATGAATCTCTGCAAATTTCTTGGGAAGATAGGTGGACCAATGTCAGCGTGCTGGAAGAAGCAAAGACCACCAGTATTGAAGCGATGCTCCTATGCCATCAACTCCGTTGGACTGGCCATGTTATCCGAATGCCTGATCACCGTCTCCCAAAGCAGTTATTATATTCCCAACTCAAGAATGGAAAATGGAATGTTGGTGAGCAGGAAAAGAGATTTAAAGATGGGCTTAAAGCCAACCTTAAAAACTGTGGCATAGACCCTGAAAACTGGGAAGCCCTGGACCATGAGCACTTTAGCTGGTGGTCAGCTGTGACCAGCAGGGCTGTGGTGCAGGCTGGTTAGCAGCCAACTGCAATAAATCACTCTGACAAAGAGGTCATGAGTTCGAGGCCAGCCCGTGTCGGGGTGAGCACCCGGCAATTAAAATAAAAAATAGCCCCTGCTCGTTGTTGACCTAAGCAACCCGAAAGTAGGAAATTTAGGTACCACTTATATGTGGGGAGTCTAATTTATGACACCATAAAAATCACCCAGCTGCTGTTGGAATGAGGAAGTTGCCATTGCAGTGGATGATGAAGCAGCTGCTCCCCCTGTGGCCGGAATCAAGCTTACCCTCAGGAAGCTGGAAGCTGGAGAAGGTTTAAATTGCCTCTGCGTCTGTCTCTGTTCTATGTTATATGGCATTGAATGTTTGCCTTATATGTGTACAATGTGATCTGCCCTGAGTCCCCTTCGGGGTGAGAAGGGCAGAATATAAATACTGTAAATAAATAAATAAATAAATTTGAAGAGGCTCGACTGGAGGGCGAAAGGGAGAAACGTGCCAAGAGGAAGGCACATAAAGCCAACCCTGATTGGGACCACCTTCCATCTGGAAACCAATGTCTTCACTGTGGAAGAACGTGTGGGTCAAGAATAGGGCTCCACAGTCACCTATGTACCCACCGCCAGAACACTACACCTGGAAGACAACCATCCTCTGACAACAAGGGATTGCCTAAGTAAGTCGCCTAAATAAGTTCGACAACTGCTCACGAAGGATGCCATCACTAACCTTTAGATTTTGAAAATACCATCTAATAATTTGTAACCAAGTCTGTTTCTGTGGCTGAAATATCTTCTGGGCCTCTGCCTACAACAATTCAGTGTTTTGTTATTCTTGTTTGTTTGTTTTTTGGAGACCGTTCTCACAGATTGGCTTTAATGACTCCAGCCAAAGCCACATCAATGGTGTTGAAGAGAGAGAAAAGTAAAAAATTCCCCATGAAGAAATGAAATATAAAGATACATTGTAGTCAAACTATCTAGATACAGCACTGATCCATTACAATTAATGGGGTCTTTAACTCCTGTATTCAATAGAATGCACACTGCATTGTTAGGTTTATTGGAATAATGAAGCTAGCAGTTAAAAGAACCAGAAAAATTGCCTTTTCTCTGCCTCTGTCTGATCTGTGCCGTAGTCTGCATTTGTGTAGGATGTGCCAGTACCGTTGAAAGAAGCAGCCTGTCAAGTGTCATAATGTTAGCTGTTTAATTTTCTTAAAAATGAACCTTGAAAATGTCTGTAATTACACGTCTCCTCCTTTAGCCATCCAGCCTTCATGATAGAGTGAGAGATGGCAGCCTGGTACTTATGGGTATTGATTATTTAAAGTAATGGGCTGAGACTGATTTAATCTAGCTGTGCAACGATAGGGCTGCTAAATGGTCTCTCTCTTCTGAGAAAAAAAGGAAAGATATTGCTGAGATACACTGTACGCTGCTTTGCACCAAGTGACACACAGCTCCTGATATACCAGTAACTCTTTACACACTGAATACCATCCATATGTTGAAACACTTCTGCATTATTCATAGTACAAAGCCCCTCAACTCTGTATATTTGCTCCAGTACATCAAACAATAATCATACCTTCCTCCAGTTGAAAGCAGTGAGGCGTAACTCATGACTTACTTGATCTAATTGTCTTTGAAGAAATGGTACTCAAAATAAATCTTGAGTTGATTCATTTGAGAGAGAAAAAACGATAGTGGTTGGTGGCTTCCATGTCAGCAAGAAAAGGAACGTACCACAGAATTTATTTGAAACTTTGAAGGAGCTATCCAGGGTCCTGAACTCTAACAGCCACAAATGTTTAAACATAAATAATCAAAATGAATATAACACCTCGCTGATATGCTCCCAACACAACTATTAGCTGTCAGGGCAATTGCCAGAGCAAATATGGCAGCAAGCTCTCTATGTATCCGGTGATGTTCTGTTTGGCTTTCTCCTGACTAATGTAGTCCTAAAAGTAGGTAGGTGGGCATGGAGATTCTCCGCCACTTCCAAAACCCTTCTGGCACACTAACTGGAGTGGAAGGTATAAGATAGGATTTTATCATCCTGTGGCATTTTTTCTACCCCATGCTAGATTGTACTGAGAAGAGAACATTATTTGTGCCAGCTCCAAGCTGGTACAGAAGACTCCTGGAGACTCTCAGACAAATTGAGGAACTGTGAAGTCCTCAGAGTCAAATCCCAGGATCCCATAGAATGCTATCATGTCAATTAAAGTGAAACATAAGTGTTATAAAAATATAGTTTGAAAACCCTCCCACTCATGAAGCTACCATAGGATCCCCCCATCTTCTTGTAGTGGTGTGCTTCTTGTTTTTGTTTGGTCTTCCTTCTCAATCATCTATATTAACATTAAATCACTAAACTAACATGGTAAAGCAGGATAGAGGAGACAAAGGAATTGTGGGGAAGACTCCATAATACAAATCTCAGTGGGACTGGGAAGGTGGTGTTCTTTCCTACTGTTTCACCGTTTTCCTATTTTGTCATAGTAATCTAGTTCTAATGTTCGTTTTTTTTTTTTTTTAGAACATGAAGAGCCATGGAGGGAGCCAATTATGTGGAATATGTTTTTTTTAAAAAAAAAGTCAAGAAGAAAATGTAACAGCATTTGGAAGAGCAACATCTTATTCACACAACTCCACCAACCCCCAAATTACTAGTATTGAAGTAAATTAAAATTTCAGTTGAACATTGAGTGTTGGCACCCAAAGCAAAAGGATGGACAAAGTGACCAAAGAGCAAGTGTGCTCCACAATTCTAGACAACAATTCTGGAGACCAGGGTTTAAATCCCTGCTCAACCATGAAAACCTTGAGTAACCTTAGACAAGTCACATTCTCAGCTCAGAGAAAAGTCAAGTCAACCTAGTAGGGATGTACAAAATGCGCCCCCCCCCAGGTTCTGTTTTCAGGAAGATTCTTCAGGAAAAGGAAATGGAACTGAATTACAAATCTAAACGGCTCCCCTCCTAATCTCTCGGAATTTTCCCAAAAACAGAATGGGGGCACCTGAAATTTAAAATGAAAACAGAATGGATGTGCACACCCTTATAACCTATCTCTGAAAGAAACTTGCTAAAAAAAAACCCATGATAGGTTCACCATAGGATTAAGGGCACACAACAGTAACAAATGTGGGACAAACCTATATATGGAAATCAAATACAGTAGTCTCACATCCAGGACTCGCTTATCCAAGATTCTGGATCATCCAAGGCATTTTTGTAGTCAATGTTTTCAATATATCATGATATTTTAGTGTTAAATTCCTAAATACAATAATTACAACATAGCATTACTGCGTATTGAACTACTTTTTCTATCATATTTGTTGTATAACATGATGTTTTGGTGCTTAATTTGTAAAATCATAACCTAATTTGATGTTTAATAGGCTTTTCCTTAATCCCTCCTTATTATCCAAGATATTCGCTTATCCAAGGTTCTGCCGGCCCGTTTAGCTTGGATAAGTGAGACTCTACTGTATATTAAAAAAAATCAAATTCTCACTCTCCGCAATTCTAGAACATTTCATTCAAGGATATTTTCATTGGAAGGGCAGAAATATTATAGCCAGTGCCGGATTTACCATTGTGCTTAGGTGTGCTTATTTATTTATTTATTTGCAGTATTTATATTCCGCCCTTCTCACCCCAAAGGGGACTCAGGGCGGATCACATTATGTACATATAGGGCAAACATTCAATGCCCATAAACACATCGAACCGAGACAGGGACAACAGACAGACAGACGCAGAGGCAATATAACTTTCTCCTGAGGGGATGTTTGATTCTGGCCACAGGGGGGAGCAGCTGCTTCATCATCCACTCTGATGGCACTTCCTCACTTCCTCATTCCAGTTGTAAATTAGTTAAACTTGCCTCCCCACTTTTTATAAGTGGTACCTTATTTCCTACTTGATAGATGCAACTATCATTCGGGTTGCTAGGCCAGCAACAAGCGGGGGCTATATTTTATTTTTAATTGACGAGTGCTCACCCTGCCTCGAACTCATGACCTTATGGTCAGAGTGATTTATTGCAGCAACTGTTTACCAGCCTGCGCCACAGCCCGGTGCATAGGGCCCCATTGGCCGGGGGGGGGGGGGGTGTCTTCCGGCCAATTTTTTTTACAATGGATTTTACTTATTCTAAATTTGGAAGCATTCTGTTTCAGAGTGATTCCAGACATAATGATAGTTGATAGTCTATAGGAGTGTGGCACAAAGTAGGCAGAGTAGGCATACCGGGCCTCCCTCCTTCAGGGCCCAAGGAAGGGGCCTCATAATTTACTAGCACAAGGCATCATTTGTCCTAAATCCAGTACTGCCCATAGCTACACTACTAAGGTGTCTCCCCACTTTGATCTACAAGCTGTGCATGTTACACATAGTGACTATTTTTCTGGTTACCCCACTTAACATAGGCAACAGACACAGTTGGATAAAAAGATGCTTTCTTCATTGAGATATTTCTTGTCCAGTTACCTGTGGGCTAGGAAAGCATATATTCTTGCAAATGAGTTTCTCCTGTCTGTTGCCCTGTCAGAAGCCATGCAGGCACCAGAGGGCCATGGGAAGACAAAAGGGCCTTGCTGCTTGTAAGAAGTTAATCTATAACATTGCTGACAGCAGAAAAAGCAGAGGGAAGAGTTAGGCAGGGAACCGCTAGCCCCCTTAAAGGAACGAGCAAATATGTCACACATATGGGAACAGTTGTATTCCACCCCATTATAAACCTGAAAGTTATTCAGAGGCTACTAGTTCAAAGTTTCACGAAACAGAAATCTGACTTCACAAGGGTGCCGACATACAAAAGTTTAACCTCAGGAGAAAATTGCAGCCTAATTACTCCTGCCTGTCAGAAATAGTTATGCAGACTCATCCAAATTATTCTTCTTTCCCTTAATCTTCCCTGGTGCGGTGAAGCAAGCAACTCCTGTATGGGAAATGTCTAATGCTTCCTCTCTTCATTCCTTTATTATATCTGTACGCAGTCCTTCGCTAAGTGGCAATGGATTTTTGCTTTATTCAGGGACTGCTTATGAAGCGCTTTCTGAGGCCGCTCTTAATGTGTTCTGTCAACACAGGTTGAGATTCTGCTCATCGTTTGTCTCTGGCCAGATGGACTTTTCATAGTCCCCAACCATGCACACTTAATTTTAGCACTAATTAAGCATAGTAGTTCATTTGTTTGCTATTCTTTGCATTAATATACCCCAGAAAGGCACACTTCTCCATAACACAGAGTGTATTAGTCTATCTTGAACAACCACACAATTCCAGGACATTAAATATATGACCAACATTGTTTTTTTTCCTTTGCTCTGTAATTTAGAATTAGCTGGGAACATTTCCATGGCTCATCTATGACTAAATTGTATATCTTTTTCAAATGTTTTCTGTCAGAAAGGGCTACAGGTAAGACATGAATAACTATGACCTATGAGTTTCTTTTGTTTGGCTGCTTTTTAGAACAAGATAGCAGTATTTGGATTGTTTTTTACATTTTGTTGGATTCACTCTAAACGTACTTTGGGGAGTAAGTATTGAGGAACCCCTGCCAAAAGAACTTAAAGACACAAACAATTTAGAATATGTATAATGCTTCTTTAAGAAATAATATTGTAACACTGTGCTGGCAGATCTACATATACAAGTACAGAAAACGTACATATTATGGGAGGGATCTACTCCGGGAGTAATAATATGAATTTTACATAATCTGGAACCCTATTTTTCTTAACTGAAATTACTCTACACTTTGGAATCCTGGGAGTTGTAGTTTTGCAGGGTCTCGCCCAAAGAGTGCTGGTGCCTCACCAATATATAACTTTTATAATTGCATAGCATTGAGCAGTTAAAATGGCATTGAGCAGTTAAAATGGTGTCAAACTGCATTAATCATACACAGTGTAGAGGTACCCTATGGTCAACTTCTGCTGCAGGCTTATAGATAACAATTCTCTAGACATTTTCTGGTGATCCAGAATGGTATGAAGGTATTTCATGCATTTGAGAAATTTTCTGTCTAATCTTTCAGTAAAATCGACCCAAAATCACCACCATCTAATTTTTTAATGGATTGGGGTTCTGGAGAGGTTCAGGGGCCACAAAAGCAAGTTGCAGGACATATTGATATGCTGTCTGTACTATGCCTGCTGTAATTTCAAGATTGAGGCATAAGTGACAGTCCACATCTCACCAAAACAGCACCACTCAGAAGGAGGATGGAAATGAGGAGAAAGGGTGATATGATAAGATCTTATAGTTTACTCAGGAAGGCAAATTCTCCCAACTTGCTGAGAACTTGCTCTTGTACATGAATAGTGTTTTTTTGTGATGCGTGGACTTTTGCTTCAGCTTTGCAAGAGCAAGTTATTAGCAAGTTTGGAATAATTCATCTTAATGGGTAAACTATTAGATCCTATTAGGAGCCCCGATGGTGAATTGCGTTAAAGCACTGAGCTGCTGAACTTGCAGACTGAAAGGTCCCAGGTTCAAATTCTGGGAGTGGCTTGAGCGCCCGCTGTTAGCTCCAGCTCCTGCCAACCTAGCAGTTCGAAAGCATGCAAATGTGAGTAGATCAATAGGTACTGCTCCGGTGGGAAGGTAACGGCGCTCCATGCAGTCATGCGGGCCACATGACCTTGGAGGTGTCTATGGACAATGCTGGCTCTTAGGCTTAGAAATGGAGATGAACACCAACCCCCAGAGTCAGACATGACTGGACTTAACGTCAGGGGAAACCTTTACCTTTACCTATTAGGTCCTATATCCTATCACCCTTTTTTCATTTCCTTTCTCTTCCACTTCCTAGAACAAATCTGAAATATTCCTAGTTATGCCAGTCCAAGATATAAGATATGGAACTCCGTTTTTATTTTCTTGTGCTTCATATTCACATGTGAGACATTTTCCTTCTTGTTCTCACAAAGGAATTCATACGGAGGTTTCTACCACTGGGTCTTGTTTTTGTTCTGCCATATTTTAAAACAGGTTCTTTTGAACATTTCTCCCCTTAATAGAAGTGTAAGCTCCCACCCCCAAAGTTGTATGCAAATGCATTTTATAAATTTATTCATGGTTTTATGCATATTTTGTTTCTCTGAAGTATACTGCAATCTTCACAAATGAATATCAAAAGAAAGCTGTATTTTTTCACAAGTGTAACCATGCTGCAAAATTATAGCAGTTTGGTACTACAGTTGCTTGCATGATTCTAACCTATGGAATCCTGGAATGCATAGTTTGGTGAGATATGTAGAACTCTCTGACACATATTCCTGAATTAAAGGGAGGATGATCTAAGCACCTCATGGAACTACAGAACCCTAGGACTTTGTAGGTTGGATACTATAGAATACACTGGTATCAAATTACTTTAGTTGTTACCCTCCTCTCCTAACAGGTAGGGTACAACGCAGACAAAGTACATCAACATAAAATACATACAGCAACATATATATATCTATATATATAAAAGGGTAATGAAATTTCGGCCTAGGACAAAACAACAAAACTACACATCCCAGAAACACTAAACTTGGCAGCACAATCCCTCATCCATGCCTCTACGTTCATACAACAAAAAGAAAAGAAAAATAAAGTCCTAATTAGAGGGAGAGGAATAATTGTTTTTATCCAATTGCTGCCAGTTAGAAGGCTAAGCTCTGCCTACTTGGTCTCCTAGCAACCCACTCAGCCCAGGGGACAGGCAGAGTTAGGCCTCACTTAGGCCTCTTCCACACTGCCTATCAAATACAGATTATCTGATTTTAACTGGATTATATGGTAGTGTAGACTCACGGCCCTTCCACACAGCTATATAACCCATTTATAATGGACAATGTCAGGGAAAAACCTTTACCCTTGACCTTAACTACCACCAATTCCTCAATACTTTATTTCCCATACCACCATACTTCGCCACAGCAACGCGTGGCCGGGAAAAGCTAGTATGTGTGTGTGTGTATACACACACACACACACACACACCACTATAAAATGCATAAATAAAAAACATGATAGAAAGATAAAAATACAGCAGTAATTGAAGGCAAATCAAAAACTCATAGTTACTCATTTTATGTTTTAAATGAGCTTTTATGGATTGATGTATTGTTCTGCATAATGTCATTTTATTGTGTTTTTACTCTTTATAATGTTTTAAATTTGTACTTTGATTATTGTATTCAGGCCTTTGTCCCGTGTTAGCCGCCCCGAGTCCCAGCCAGGAGATGGTGGTGGGATAGAAAAATAAAGTTACTTACTAGTTCAAAGTGGACAGGGTATGCCTGCTGGAAGAGATGGGTCTTCAGTTGTGTACAGTAGAGTCTCACTTATCCAACATAAATGGGCCAGCAGAATGTTGGCTAAGCAAAAATGTTGGATAATAAGGAGGGATTAAGGAAAAACCTATTAAACATCAAATTACGTTATGATTTTATAAATTAAGCACCAAAACATCATCTTTTACAACAAGTCTGCCACTTGTTTGGGCATGTGGCTGCACTTGTGTTGTTGTTGGGCATGTTGGCCCACTGTGTGTTGCTGCCTAGAGAAACAGCTGTGGATCCGGGTGGGAGGCAGACTGTGTTGGATAACACCGAATGTTGGATAAGTGAAAGTTGGATAAGCGAGACTCTACTGTATTAAATTTTGACAACTCATTTAGCTGTTGGATCTCTTAACAGTCTTGGGGCAATTGATGAAAAAATCCTCTGGGTGATGGTTGCCAGTTGGGTTCTGTCTGGTTGGAGTAGACACTCCCAAAGGACCAAAGTGTTTAGGGCAAATTATGCATGAGAAGGCGATCCTGTAGGTAACATAGACCCAAACCATATAGGGCTTTAAAGGTCAAAACCAATACTTAGTACTTTGCCCGAAAACTAATTGCCAACCACTGGAGTGACTTTAGCATGGGTATGATGTGCTGCTCACTCCTAGATGTTCTTGCAACTAGTAGTCTGGCTGCTGTGTTGTGAACCAATTGGAGTTTCTGAACTTGTTACAGAGATAGTCCAATGTACAGCACATTGCAGAAGTTGAACCTTGAGGTTACCAGTATATGCACTACTATCTTGAGGTTCTCCAAATCTAGGAAGGGGTGCTGCTGGCATATCAGCCAATGTTAGTAATAAGCACTCTTGATTGTCGCATCTATCTTGGAGAAATGGGTCCTTAAGCTGGGAACATTTCACTGGACAACCTAGAGAAAACCACAAACACTTCGGAGGATAGTTTTTGGAATGTGGATAAATGAAACTGTGGATATTAGATCAGTGGATAAGCAGATTGTACCGTACTCTCTATATAAACAGAATCATTTGGGTGATGTAAACTGTGACCTTAATACCTGAGTATAAAACAGTATATAAGAATTAGTTGTTTAACTGATTAAATATGCCTGCATGTATTTTGAAAATTGAGTTTGTTGGTTGTCTCCCCCCCTCCCTGATAATCAGCACTGTCATGCACAGAACTTTTAAGAACAGTACTCTAGATAAACAAATGGTGACTTGTGGCCCAATCCTTTAATCAGTTCAAAAATATTATTCTATATGAGAACAGGTTTTTCTATCCAGTACTACTCCAGTATTTGATTATGCTAAGTTAGAATCAAAATTAATAAATGGATCTTTTAGTGGTTGGGACAGTTGCTTCCATGTGATATCACCATCTGGAGACACAAGCAGAATGTTTACAAAAGTGCCTTCAGCAAACATCTTTCCCTAGTGGGCATCATTGATTAAAAATCCACATTTGTAATCTGCATTTTAAGAAGTAATCCATTAATCGCATTAGTTAATCTTACTGCTTTCAGCTTCAGAGTCTTTGTGGCTTGTTTTTCTTATTATGGAAATAAATATAAATATGCATTGCTGACCAAAATGTAATTTTTACTGTTAATAATATTATGTGCTTAAAGCCGAGGGCATCACAACAACTTGGTAAAGCTAAACTAGGGACCGTTTTACCTAGATTCCTTCACCCTTAGGGTGCAAACCCTTGCACTTTGGGCTCACACCACAAGGAACAAATGTCCATGCTATCATTTGAATAGGCATCAAAATCTTCCCAACCCATTCCCTGGACTGAATTCTGTCACAAAGGAGGTATCAATGCATGGTTTCCTATTTACATTGCGACATAACCTATTGAATCTGGGGTTTTATGGACAACATCCAACCACATCATTACCAAAATCCAACCACACAGCTGAATAAAATTCCACATTATCTGCTTTGTACTGGGATATATGACAGTGTGGACTCAGTTCAAAGCAGATATTGTGGGATTTTCTGCCATGATAGTCTGGGTTATATGGTTATGTGGAAGGTCCCATAGTCCCCCATGTGAGTTGGACGTCATCAGCTTTACCAGCTATACCAGCTTTCTCTAACCTGATGATCTCCATATATCTCAGAATACAATTACCAATATTCCCTGATACCATGGTCATGCTGGTCTGAGTTGATTATTATACGTGCCCATTCTCATAGGGGATAATGACCTTTTAATCCCTTATTGTGAAGTCCCTTTATTTGTGTATAGAATTTTCACAGCTGGCTTGACTAATTTATTTGTCTTAATTTAGGTGGCAATCTCTTATCCACTCGTGAAGGACTAATCTCCATAAGAATTTTAAAATGTTTATTTATTTATTCATGCATTTCACTGACAAATATATCTGAACTGTATATGTGTGTTTGCCTTCAAGTGGCCAGTTTACGCCAATCCCATGAATTAAAGAGGGCTGTAAAGGCAAGGAATACTCAGAAATGTTTGTACCAGTTCCTCCCTCTGAAATACAGCCCACAGCATCCAAGTAGTAACCAGGGCTGATCCTCCTCAGGTTCCAAGATCAGTCAGATCTAGTATCTTTTGGCTATTTGTGCCCTGTATTTGAGAATTATTGCAGGTTAAAACAAACCATCTCATTATTTACAGTGTTCTGGTGATGGTGGTGATGTCATGCCTAGTTTTTAAATTATTTTTTTTCAGGTAGTTTTGGACTGAAATTGTGGATTATTGATAATTAATTCACGTTATAAAATAATAATAATAATAATAATAATAATAATAATAATAATAATAATAATAACAACAACAACTTTATTTTTATACCCCGCCCCATCTTCCCAAAGGGACTTGGGGCGGCTCACATGGGGCCATGCCCGATACAACAATAAAAAAACCAATCACAAAGCCATAACACAATTAACCCAATAAAAACATCAACATCAATAAAAACAATCATTAAAATGAGCATGAATCATGCAATATTAAAATCAGGGGACTAAATTCATAGATCCCGGGCAAAGTGCAGAAAATACCAAAATGGAGACAGGTAATTTCACAGTTAAAATGGACAATAAAGTGTAGTGTAATAATGGTAACATTCAGACTGAATGGTCTTGAGCAGTGTGAGGATACCTATCTCTTTTGCAAACATGATATGGGGCTTTAGGGGTATTTTTGCTCAACTGAAGGTGCAACCTTCTTGTTAGTTATTAATGATTTGGGGTGTAATTAATCACTAAATGTCTTCTCCAAAGAGATACTCTAAGCAGTTTCAGTAAAAGCAACTCTGGATGCCGTTTTCAAAGCCTATTTGCGATTCAGGACTAATTCTACACAAAATTTGTAGGCTGTGTTTTTTGCAGAGAACAGCAGAATTTCTTTCTGCACAGAAAACAATATTCCTTCACAGAAAGAACATTTCCTGTGCAAAAAATCTGCATTCTCAGCAAAACAATCAATGCGAACATTCTTGGGAGTCCAATGTTCTTCTCATAAAAAATTGTCAACACTTGAAAAACAACGGAAGGTTTTTAATTGACAATTTTTTGATGTTTCTTTAAAATATAGCAATATTTTCTATCGTTATTTGTGATACACAGTTCTGGAAATCTTGCTTGCAGACACTATTGCATCCTATCAAGACAGTTCTCCTTGGAGTGAAACTGTTGTCTTTAACTCAATTCTTTTTTGACATTTCATTATTATTAAGAATGATATTAATACTGTGCCTCATACAGATTGCACTGATTTTCACGGGTTGTTGAATGGTCTTTAGTATTTCTTCGTCTCAAAAAGAATCCCGTTTATCAAGGTGTAGCCAATTATCACTTACTAAATTTACAAAACAATCCTGACCTCTGGCGTCTAAAAGAGGAATTGCTGCACTGTTCACAATTTATGCATTTTGAAAAGTTCTACTTCAGACATTCCCAACTTCCAAAAGCAAGAAAACTACTGCTCAAACTTTAGTGAATAAGATTAAGGGGTCCATCTAAAGGAATGGATCTCACCCTTTGGGTCCCCAGGTGTTTTGCCCTACAACTTCCAGAAATCCCAGCCAGTTTACCAGATGTTAGGATTTCGGGGAGTTGAAGGCCAAAACATCTGGGGACCCACAGGTTGAGAACCACTGATCTAAAGTCTGTTCCACTGGCCCCTACTAATTTTAACTGAACGATAGTCTTTATGTACATCACCACCTAAAAACTAAGGAGGCCACCCCAAAAAGTAAGGAACTTGCCTGAGTCCTGACATTGGAAGCAGAGTTGACAAAAGCATATCTTCCAACAATTTTTAGATTAAAAGCAGGTCACATGCTGTTAAACCATATCAGTGTGTGTTCAAGATTTTATTGACTGATTGATTGATTTTATATCCAGACTCTGAAATAGGAAAATGACAAAGGTTATTTTGCCCAAGTCTATTTTTAAAAGGCAGGATTTTGTTTTTTTGTCTTCTCTTCTCCCCCTTCAGTACTTCACTGGTGCTTTCACAGCTTCACCATGATTACGTTCTCATTCAGTTCTCATTGAGACTCAATCAATATATTTTTGCTTCATAATCAGTGATCGCTTTTAGATGGATTACATTGATGGAGGGATTTGTTGGCAAGCTGTACATCTGTGGGAGATGAATATTAAAAATCCATGTTGTGATAATTCATTTATTGCAGGGATATAAAGCTCATTTTCACTGAGGTCCACATCAACCTTATGGTTGCCTACAAAGGGCTTCTGAATCCATGGAAGGAGAACCTGTGGATACAGTGGATCAACTGTAATGCTTTGCGTAGTAGTTGGTGCTATTTAGTTTTCACAAATTTGGAACCTCAGATGTTATTGAATGATAACTCCCATCACTTTTGCTTATCTGGCATGTAAACTAGAGATAATGAGAATTGCAACCCAACAACACTTGTGATTCTGATGTTGGGAAAAGGTTAAGAATTCAGAAGCCTTGTAACCAATGCCCCTTCTACACTGCCAGATAATCCAGGTTATCAAAGCAGAAAATCCACATTATCTGATTTGAACTGGATTATCTTAGTCTACACTGCCACATAATCCAGTTCTAAGCAGATAATGTAGATTTTATAAAGCTGTGTAGAAGGAGCCAAAATTCCAACCCCAGTCTCCTGACTAAACACAACAAACCACAGCTTTCCAGATGTTATTCACAACTCCCATCGGCTGTAGTCATGATGTCTAATGAAGAAGAATACAAGAGTTGTAGTCCAGCTTCTGGAGGGCCACATAAAATGACATGGCAGGTCTGTGGGCTTTGTGTTTTGCACATGTGCTTTAGCAGGTCATCCAAAAAGGTTCAACACTTTCCTAAAACTGCCCTTTTTTATCAGGTAAAGAGAGTTTTGAATAAAATGTACAAAGAAAAAAAATCTATTCCTTCTCTGTACTAAAAGAGAGAAAAGGGAGGGAGAAAATTCAGCTCATTTGAAGCCATATGTGTGTTTGTATTTGTGTGTGAGAGAGATAATATGATACAGGTTGAATATCTCTTATCTGGAATTCCAAAAATCCAAAATATCCCAAAATTGTTCCATAGATGGTGAAGATAGTGACACATTTGCTTTCTGGTGTTTCCATATACATTGAAACTTTGTTTCAGGCAAAAAATATTAAAACCAGGTATTGTGTATAAAATTACTCAACTTATGTGTCTAAGAAACTTAAATGAATTTTGTGATGAGACTTTGACACCATCTCCAAGATATAATAGTACTCAACCTGTATTTATGTCAATTGTATCTGGAGGAGTCAAGAGAAGATCACAGTTCATCAGTCTCCTTGCTTTCAGTTGCTGGCAAGTTCCTTGAAACTAACTTTTTCTGAGCTCATTTTTTATGATCAGATGTGAACTTAAGCAGCATTCCTGTTTCTAAGAGTTATGGAAATAATAGCCACTTCCCATCAAGGTGCCTCTTGCATACCTGCAATAGCAAAAATGATTTTGATTTGGCTAGATTGTAAGAGCTGTTGCAAATCAAACCACAAGTAAGCACAGGCCACTTCATCAAGCTCAAAGATATATGTTTACTTTCAGGCTGAAATTTTTTTACATGAGGTTTAAAGAAGTTGATGGAGGATAAGCTGTCAATGTTCACTAGTCATATTGCCTTGGCAATCAGTGATACAATTCTGCTGCAACTACCTGTTCCTTGGAAACAGCACTGAGAGAAAGCTGTTGATCTCACATACTCTTTGTGGACCACCAAGGACTAACTTATTTGTATAGTTGCATCTATATTTGTTGTCATGTCCCTTCTAGTCATTTCCTAGTTATAGCAATCCTAAAGTGAACCTATGACAGAGAATGTATGACTCACCCAAGGACACCCAGTAGCTTTTGAACCTGGGTTTCCAAGGACATAGTCCAATACTCATATCCCTATATCATGCTGTCTCTCAACTATATAGTGCTAGTTATAATAAAATCTTGAAAAGGTTAAGAAAAATCTGCCACATGTAGATTTATCTTAGATTTATACCTAAGCAGATATAAAGCAATTGATATCATTTTGAAAAATATAAAGTAATAAAAAGCACTATCAAAATTTTAAACAATTAAAACAATCCAACATCCATTACAAAAACACATGACTACCTAAGGTAAGCCTGAGTGAAGAAATAGGCTGCATACTGTCTCTGTCACTTGATTCATATATCATAAGAGATTTGTAGAAAGAATAGGCATCAGCATCTCTGAGAAGACGCAACATCATGATGTCCCTTAGATAAAATTGTTTTGATTATGGAGCTTGTGGGGAAGACAAGAAGATAAATAAGATGGTGGATTAGATGTTTTTTTTAAAAAAAAAAATTTGATTCACTAGGCCATAGCCTATACACTGATGGCAGATATACACAGAAGCTAATAGCATTTAATTAGGATTTAATCTTGGACATGAGTGGCCAAATAACATCAGAGTGTGTTAATGGTGCTGAAGTTTATTAATGAGGAAGAATACACAAATCAGGAGAGGCTGCAGAAATTTACTTTTGACTGAGGATCTCTGGGTGATTTAAATTGAGTGCCAACAACTTTCCCACTTGTAGGACTTGCAGCATGTCACCTGCCAATGAACAATATCATTGATGTACAATTTTTTCACAGCATCATCCACCAGACTGGAATGGGTGAAGAAAAATATAAAAGACGGTTACCCTGAATCAAGAACAAACAGCCTATTGCAGCTTTGTGAAGCCTTTTGGGTTGAGCAACATGATGAAGTTTTATGTTTTGTTGAACTGTACAGTGTGGTAGTGAGAACACTTAAAGAAATAAAAAAGAGTCCTCTATACAACAGTATAACTTCTTCCAAGTTGGGCACCTTCTTTTAGATATCCTGAATGCTGAATTTGTAGTAAACATACCCATCCTAAGAAAGCTTCTGTCATCATCCCTTCAGCTTAGCAAAACATTACAAAGAGTAGATATGGATATTTTACGTAGTTGGCAATATGTTGACAGTCTCTTAGAAAAAGCCAGGAAGATGTGCACAGAATCTGTGAAAGAATTTCAGGGAACCTTTGACACAGCGACATCAGTGGTGGAGAAGTTAGGATTCCTCACATCTATTCAAGGCAGACTTGTCAAAGCAACAGCCAGGCAAATTCACGAACATCAATAAAATATTATAAATTAAATGTGTACATCCCATTTCTGAACCTTTTCTGCAATCAGCTTCAAGAAAGGTTTACAACGCACGGGGAAGTAGTTCAGGAACTGCAAGTGTTCCAATTAATTGTGGCCATTTAAAATCCATCTTGAACAAGTATACAGAACTTTACAATGAATAATTTCAAGATACTGACACACTGATGGAAGAGTTTGACTTGTGGTGTAGAAAATGGAAAAAGATTACACCTGCAGAAAAAAAAATCAAATGCATATCTTGTCTGTGATAGACCTTTTTTTTCGAATGTGAAGAAACTTCTTCAGATTTCTGCCACATTGCTAGTGTCAAAACTTACAAATGGAAGTTCATTTTCTTGAAAGTTTGAAAACATACATAAGAAGCACAATGGGGCAAGAAAGACTGACTGGACTTGAGTGTCCACCAAAGTTTATCAGTAGAGCCTGATTTCTGTCAAAGTATATTGACACAGTTTTCAATTGTTTGTAATAGGCATTGTGGTACTCTTTTGTAACCTGAAAATTACCAATTAAGAGGCATTTTCAGAGGGGTTTCGATTTGAAATTTTGTGGCTAAAATAGAAATTTGATTTAATTAAGTCTATATAAAAATATGAGTCTTAGAATTTAAATTATTTTGTGTTATGGACTTAAGCCATCATTTGCTAAAATAATAAAAATTGTTTTAACCCACCGCCATCCTGAATAATTATTTTGGCTATAGGTCTGCTAGTAGCAAAATATTACAGAGAGGTGAATTTATAATTAAGAAAATTCTGAGCTGAGGTTTGAAAGCTTCCACGTTCTATTTCGTTATGTTAATTGTATAGTCATGACTAAGCTCCATCCATGATAAAACATAGTAAAAAAAAATCACTCTAAGCAATCCAAAACCCGTTGCTGGAAATGTTGATTTCTGTGATGACTAAGCATCAATCCAATTCAATGAAAAGCTATTCAACAAATTATTTTTTGAAAAGAAAAGAACAGCAATTAAACAGAAAACAGAAAGATTGTAGAAACAATGAACCTCAAATAGACTTCATGTTACTTGATATCGATTGACATCTACTCTTGTGCAATCTTTCTTCTATACTGCTTATATGTTGAATATGTGTCTGTGTTTATATTCAGGATACCTAAGTACTTAAAAATATTGTGACAAAATCATAGCTATCCCATTTAACAATGGCATCTGAATAGAATACCTGGTTCAAAGCATTTTTCACAGCTTCAGAGCACAATGGCCTATAGAAAGCTGGAAGAGGTACATCATCACTATTGAAAGCTCTTTTGGCTGTACTACAAGGGGAACATACACTCCCAATACTTTTCATCCTTTCACAATGTGATTATACAATGATTTCTGCTTGAAAGACAGCTGAAGCTTTTTCCCCCACCCTAAAGAGATAAAAGGATATAAGAAAAAGGTGCTAGGAATAAAAGAGCCCTACTGCTGATTAGGGACAATAGTGACCACAGCTGGGTGTGTATACATGAATAAAACACGTAAAATAACTAGATATAGCTCTCCTTTCTCTCAAATGAAAGGGAAGCTTTTTAAACAAATCCTGTAACTTCCCATACCTTATCCCTATTTAGAATATCAGACTGTTTTGGTCCAGCTCTCAAATCTGTTAAGGTCATTTTGGATTCTGATCCTCTCCTCTGGCGTATTAGCTATTCCTCTCAATTTGGAGTTGTTGAAAATTAGATAAGTATATCTTCTATTCCATCATCCAAGTCATTGATAAAGATGTTTCATAGCCCTGGACCCAGGACAAAAACCTGCTATTGTATCTGAATTGCCACCTTTCAAGGATGAGGAGGAAGCATTGGAAAGCACCCATTGGCTTCAGCCAGTTAACCAATTCCCAGTCCACCTAGCACAAGCATTGTCTAGTCCCCGTTTTATTAACTTTCTTCAGACTTTAAGTATCTTTTTCTTGGAGAAGTAGTTATCCCTTGGGGGCCAGCTCCCAGAGTTATAGCGATTTGATTCTATTTTAACTGCCATGCCTTAGCCCTGTGGTAACCTGGGATTTGAGGAGGTACTGAGAATTCTGTGGTAGAGAAGTCTAGTTCATTCTGCCAAACTGCAGTTCTTAAAATACCCTGGTTTAATTCCCAGCCCGGCTTCTCAGGGAAGGCTTAGGAATAAGCACCAGAGTGAGGTTGGTCCTCCCAATGTCTCAGACTTCAACACTTCGAAGCCCTAGCCACCTTGACCATTGACCATAAGTCCAAACCATCTGGAATAGAGTTCCTTAATACAGAACGTTAAGGACTTTGCTAAACTACAAATCCCAAGATTCTCTAGGATGGAGCTGCAATATAGTTAAAGTGGCATGAAACTGACATAAAAATGTACTGCAGATGAGTTGGAGGTGATGCTGAGCTGCATGTCTCTTTAATTCTTACTAGCATCACCGATACTGAAGGATCATCCAGCAACATAGAGAGGGCCAGATATTCTTCATTCCTAGCTTTGGTTTTGTTTGTTTCTTTGTTAAGAAGTCTAAATCAGACATTATTGCCCTGTTCCTAAAAGGCTGATTAAGGAGCTTTGGGATGAGGGAAACTAGAGGACAGTACCGCCAGAAAAATTTTGGTTCTCTATTCCAATTACACTCTATCATAAATGTAAGGAATGAGGAAACTGCAGTCTTCCAT